>NC_135544.1:65724087-65801587 GCF_045843805.1 Urocitellus parryii | reverse complement strand
AAAAAAACCAGAATTGAGAACATCATCCAGGCAAATCAGTAGGCAACTGATTCTAGTTCGAGGCAGACAATTAATCTGTTGACGAATCTACTTTCACAGTTTGTACATAACATTTATGGACTATTATTTTAAATTCTATTTTAAAAATATTTATTATTTAGCCTTTAGTGGACACAACATCTTTATTTTATTTTATTTTTTTTTTTTATGTAGTGCTGAGGATCAAACCCCATGCCTCACGCATGCTAGGTGAACGAGCTACTACTTGAGCCATAGACCCAACACTCTCTTAAAGAAATTCTTATTTCCACCTTGCTTCTTTATGATAATGAGAATTCAAATTTATGGGTAATATATCATTCACTGAACAACTTCTCAGTCCAAATCAATCCTTCTACTACTGTATTGTCACTGGAGTGTTATGTTAATCTTCCTACAAACGTGTGCGGAACATTTCATTGATTATGCCAATTCTTAAAGATACAAATGTGCCGAGCCCTAATATCCAGAGTACACAAAGAACTCAAAAAGTAAACATTAAGAAAACAAACAACCCAATCAACAAATGGGCCAAGGACCTGAACAGACACTTCTCAGAGAAGGATACACAATTAATCAACAAATACACGGAAAAAAATGCTCACCATCTCTAGCAATCAGAGAAATGCAAATTAAAACCACTCTAAGATACCAAATCAGTCCAGTAAGAATGGCAGCCATTAGGAAGTCAAACAACAACAAGTGCTGGCAAGGATGTGGGGGGAAAAGGTACACTTGTACATTGCTGGTGCGACTGCAAATTGGTGCAGCCAATTTGGAAAGCATTATGGAGGTTCCTGGGAAAGCTGGGAATGGAACCACCATTCGACCCAGCTATTCCCCTTCTCGGACTATTCCCACACACCTAAAGAGCATGCTATAGGGATACGCTATCGGTTCATGCCTTCCAGCCTGCTCTGTTTGAGTCCCCCTCCTTAGATGAAAGAAGACATTCAGCATTTCTTTCCTAGGGATTGGCTAACTTCACTTAGCATAATCTCCTCTAATGCCATCCATTTCCCTGCAAATTCAGCACTAAAAAATAACAAAACCATGGCATTTGCAGGGAAATGGATGGCATTAGAGGAGATTATGCTAAGTGAAGTTAGCCAATCCCTAGGAAAGAAATGCCGAATGTCTTCTTTCATATAAGGAGGGGGACTCAAAACAGAGCAGGCTGGAAGAGCATGAAAAGAAGACTACCAATTAGAAGGGACAAGAGGTGGGAGGGAATGGGAGAGAGAAGGGGAATTTCATGGAAATGGAAGGATACCCTCATTGTTACACACAATTACATAGAAGAGGATGTGAGGGGAAAGGGGGGAAAAAAGGAGAGAAATGAATTACAGTAGCTGGGGTAGAGAGAGATTATGGGAGGGGAGGGGACAGAAGGGGGGATAGGGAGGGAATAGGAAAGGCAGCAGAATATAACAGACACTAGTATGGCAGTATGTATAAACCTGCACGTACAGCCAATGTGATCCTGCAAACTGTACACGTGGTAAAAATAAGAATTCATACCCCACTTGAATCAAATGTATGAAATATGATATGTCAAGATCATTGTAATTTTTTCTTAAGCAACCAATAAAAATTTAAAAAAAGAAACGAGACAAGGCCCATATTAAAGAGATTTAAAAATTCTACTGAAATCTATAAGAAAATGTTTGAATGAATCATGAGGTATTAAAAGAAGTACAAACTTAATATCTTGCATAGAATTTATCACCCTATGTTTATAGACTCAAAAAGCTTTCCTTACTTTAACCTTCAACTGTGTTTTAACAAAGCCACATTATTCAGGGCTCTCTACTTCTGGCTTTATTCTTTCTTACTTAGTCTTTTCCCCCATATGAGATCCTCACCACCACAGTCGTCAATGGCTGACCTTGCATTATATTTCAAGGATCACTCTATGTAACATCTTCTCCATTGACTGACTGTATTCAATTGCACTTCATAGCAGGAAATGTATATAACACAGCTTTATGTTGTTCACAATATCTACCACAATACCTTGTACTTTTTGGGCACTGAATATATGTATAAGGATACACTTATGATTACTGGATCCTTTTTGTCACGTGTGCTCGCGAATGAGCCAGGGTTTTCCCTCCATATCCCCCATAGTTTCCAGGAATATTCCAAACATATTGAGAAGAAGAGAAATGCTTTTATTTGGACGGTCAGTTTCGAATACACTAGGTAGGTATCTCTCTCAGATAGAAATACAAAATGACAAACAGCTGTGGTCAGAGTGAACCATGCTAGAAGACCGAATCTGAGTGATCAGAAATGCCTTTCAGCAGGAGGAGCAACAACCACTGGAACCAGATTCAAGCCAAATGGGATAGGTCTTACACTGAAAAAGGATCATTATTTGTGATTTAAAACAATAAACAAACACAGAACACCTAAAGAGAAGGAGGCACCCTGCTATAATTTGGATCTGGAATGTTGCCCAAAGGTCATGTGTTGAAAGCTTGGACCCCAATCCACCAGCATTCAGAACGGACTCTACAGAAAGGTGAATTGAATCCTGAGCTCTAACCTCGTCTGTGGATCAATCCACTGATGGGTTCATGATTGGACAGGACTATCGGGAGTTGGTCAAAACTGTGGGCGGTAGGGCCTAGTTGGAGGGTAGGCCACTGGAGTTGATTCCCTGGAAGGGTACATCATATTCCTCAGTCCTCTCTTCCCCTCACCATTTCCCTGATCTCCATGAGTTGAGAAGCTCTGTTTTGAAGCCAGGCTCTCTGCCATGGTAATCTGCCTCACTTCAGGCCACAGCAATGGAGCCTGAAATTGAACCAAAATAAATATTTACTCATTTAATTTTCTCAGGTATGTTGTCAAAGTGATGAAAAAGTCTTCTAACACACACACACACACACACACACACACACACACACAGGAGGAATGGTCTAAAGGGAGAAAAGGACACTTGGTATTGTTGATGCCTTCTTCAACAGTAGACACAGCTGGGGTACAGCGTGGATTCTCACTTCAGCAGATGCTAAAAGGGGCTTAAATTTTTATTTTAGTCTTTTATGAGGAGACATTGACTAACACAGGCCTGACTTCTCTCTCAGATTTGGAGATGAATAAGAAGGACCAAGAAGATTTCCTTTTCTAGCACAGGACACAAATGCAGTCACTAGTTTCTGATAGCAATCTGAGTAATTATGTCTACTTGCTCTATCTTGAAGGCAAGAGACATTATGAGGTGATTCATATGATCCTCAGAATCTATTTAACCATTAATTTTCCAAAAATTCTTCCTTTTTTTAAATTTTATTTCTGCCACCTTGGGGTTTTGTTTCCTGAACAGACATATAGAAAGAACAGCTCAAGGAAAAGAGTCTCCTGAATATGGGCTCTGGGAAGAGAGTAATGGGAGCAAACCCAAACCCCTTCTAAAGGGTAATAAGGAAAATGATCCTAAAGGAAACAAAAAGGCAAATATGAACAAAGTGGCAGCAGGCTCCATTTGTTGGCCACTTTCTCTGCACCAGCCATCAGGTGAGAACTACACACACTATGTTCTCATTTACTGTTCAACTCATGCTTGTGAGAGAGGTTTCATAAATGCATTCTGTCAGTTTAGCTCCAAAATTGCTTTGGTCCCAACTGGTCTGTCTGTTACAGCCCACGTGCTTCCTCTCTTTGCTTTGTCCCCAACTCTACAAAACTGCCTCCTCATTAACTTGTTGGAATTTAAACACCTTGGAAAGCAGGGCCTTATCTTAACTCCTTCTGATCCTTAGAGGTATGGGAATTACATTTAGGATTGTTACTCCATAGTAGAAAATTTCTCAACTTTCTATTTCGCTCTGTACTCTTGAAACCTGGATTATATTTGGCACTGATAAACAACCATAGGTGAAGTGAACATCAACCTATTGGCTCTAAAACAAATTTTTCTTAAGTGAAATTTAAGCGGAATTTTTGAGCACTTAAATAAACTTCAATCAGAATCAACAAGGACCAAATAATATTAAAATGAACTCGAAAATGTATAGATTAACAGCAAAAGTTTACTTTTGGAAAGGGTAAAGATGGTTCTTTAGTGAAATTTAATCCGTATTATAATTTGAATTCTGAGACTGATTAAGACTCTGTGATGGTTAATTTTATATGTTAACTCGTCTGGGCTACGATGCCCAGATACTTGGCCAACTTTTATTCTGGGTGTGTCTGTGCTGGTGTTATGGGGTGAGATTTACTTTTGAATCGGGGACTTTTAGTTAAATAGATTCCATTCTCTAATGTGGAGCGAGACCTCACCTCGTCAACTGAATGCAACTGAATGGGACAAAAAGCCCACCTCTCCCAGACAAGAGGGAACTGTCCAGTGAACTACCTTTGGATTTCATCTACAACATTGATTCTTCCTGGCTCCACAGCACACTGCCTTGGGACTCAAACTGGGACACTTTCCTGGATCTCTAGCTCCTCCCAGCCAACCCTGCCCAATCCTGTGAGCCAATAGCTGACAGGCAAGTGCAGGGAAGAAGCAGAGGCCCTGCAGGGGGTGAGTGTGCTACTGGATGCCAGTCCCTGGTCAAAGCGCAGGACAGGCTTCTGAGTTTACAGGCAGGAAGGGATGATTAGTGTTGGTGGAGCCCCAGGAACCCCGCGCTCTGAGGAATTCTGAGCGCTTGGGTCATAATCGACCCCGGCAACGCCGGAGGACGTTCGGGGCAGAGAAGTGGATGGTGATGGACGCGCTTCTCAGAGCTGGTCCGATGGATCACTGAAGTGGCCACGATGTGGTCCTGGTTTGGAGGCCTGGGCTCAGGCTTGGGCCACTTCTTGGGTCAGGTGGGGAGCAGCTTGGCTTTCCTCACCGGCCAGAGCTCCACCTTCAACAGGGAAATGCTTCTGGATGACTTAGGAGACCCAGAAGCAGCTTTACATCATTGTTCGAGAAAGGAAATGGAAACTACTGATTCCACACTAAGATGTGAGAATGAAGGACCGAAAAAGTGCTGTACTGACCTGGAAGAAAAGCATGAAGCATCAGAGCTACAAATAAACCATCAGTCTGTAAGTTCCCAGAATCAACTGCCACAGAAAGAGGTAGAGATCAGCCATCCTAAAGCAGGACAGATTGTACTGCAAGATCAAATGTTCCAACTACAGGCAGCTGCTCAATCAGTACGCTCGGGAGCTTGTGGTGTACCAACAACAACTGCACCGGCTCCGTTCGGTTCCCTGGTCGGTAGTCATTTTTCAGCCTTTCGTGATGATGACACGGACTTTAGTGACATAATTTTATCACAACAAGAAACAAACGGATTACCAACTGAAGTTGCAAAACATGAATCTGAAGTTGGCCACTCGAGGCAGATTGCTGAGGCTCAGGGAACGCACCATTCTGACTCAAGTGAAATCTGCAAAGTACTAAATACTATCAAGACTCTTCAACCAAACCAAAGTCCAGACATATATGATCATCAGCATGAAATTTCAGTTTGGGAGCAGAGTTCTACTGTGGCAGAAAAGGGAAGAACCCTTCCTCAGCATTCAGCAGTGGAAGAAGTGTTCAGGCTTCAACGAGCCCTGGCTGATGCGGAGAAGGAAATCGTGAGACTAAATGGTTTAAACCAGGATAACCGTCTTGCTGAAGACAATCTGAAACTTAAAATGCATGTTGAAGCTCTAGAAAAAGAGAAGTCATCATTGAGTCAAGAAAAAGAGGAACTTCAGATGTCACTGTCAAAACTGAGCCGTGACTATCAAGTCATGAAAAACAGAGCTTCAACGGACATGAATTTGAATGTACAATTACTAGACTTAAAACTTCACTTGAAGGCAAAGGAGGAAGAACTGAATCAGACTATCAATGAAAAGAAAATGCTGATGGCTGAGTTAGAAGAACTGGATCATCGGAATCGGGAAGCTACAGAGCACATGATTTTGATACAAGATGAGCTATCAAAACAACAAAATGAAGGAGACCTTGTCATCAAGAAGTTGGAACAAGATCTAGATGATGAAAAAAAGAGAGTTCATCAACTTGAGGATGAGCAAATGAACATATCCCAAGAGCTGCATGTGCAGAAGGAGAAGTTAACTGAGAATGCACGGAGCCTCAGTGATTTGCATTTAACCAAGCAGAAGCTTGAAGGAAAAGTAGAAGATTTAGTAGATCAGCTAAATCAGTCACAAAAAAATAGTTCAAACATCCAGCAGGAAAACCTTGGGCTTAAGGATCACATTAGACAACTTGAAGAGGAGCTGTCTGGGTTTAAGAGTAAGTATCGAACCTCTCTGAATGAAGACTCTAACAGTCATTGTAAGGATGACATGCCTAAAGAACGAGAAGCTGAAGCTAGCAACCTAAGTCAAAATCTTTCTGAAGAGGAACAGCTCAACGAAAACTTAACGAAAGTTGCTGTTGAACTCAAGACGGAAAATGAAATGTTGATTTTAGCACGTGACGATGTAAGGCGTAAGTTGGAAGAATCTATTGCTGCTTACAATCAAATCTCTCAAGAAAAAGACACTATCACGGAGACTCTCAAAAGAGACAAAGAAGAGACTGAAGCCAAACTGCACCAGGCAGAAAAAAGACTGTTGGAAGAAGCAAATAATCACAGGCAGACTATTCAGGAACTCTCCAATGCACATGATTGGAATACCTCGGCCTTAAAGCTGAAACACGAATGTGCAGTTCAACTCAATCAAGAGAAGGACTTTGAAATAGCAGGACTCAAAAAGAATATTGAGCAAATGACTGCTGATGAAAAAGAAACTGAGGAAATTTTGGCATCTTATATAGAAGAAGAGGAGCGATTGACACAAGTCATAAATGAGAAAGAAGTTTTTATTGAAAAACTCGAAGAAAAAATTTCACAACTACAAAAGGATTTACATAAGTGTTCTCAGGCCTTAAGAGAAAATGAAACTTTAAGGCAATCCGTTGAAAGAAAGGACAAAAGTCTTACCTACATGAGAGCAGAAAACAACTATCTGCGAGTAGAACTGGAAATACTTACGGAACACCACAATCAAGCTGCACCAGTGGCTGAGCCTGAAGCTCTTGATGCTATCACAGAACTAGAATTGGAGGTATCTCAACTGAACATAGTCAAAAATCATCTGGAAGATGAAATTCAAGACCATCTGAATATAATTGAAAATCAAAACCAGCATAAAATGCAACTACTTCAGTCTTTACAGGAGCAGAAGGAGGAAATGCATGAATTTAAGTACAAGTATGAGCAGATGAATGCTGCGCATAGCCAGTTAATTTTAGAAAGAGAGGAGGAAATTAAGAACTTGCAGAAAACTATTGAAGAACTAAAAGCCCAGTTGCCTGGAGAGAGAGGAGACGCTCAAACACTGAATTCTGATATTTTTCAAGAGACCAAAGTAAAAATCCTAAGAGAAAACGAGGTTCAACACTTCCAAGAAGAAGAGAAAGCTCTGCATTCTGCTGAACTAGCCAAAGAAAAACAGTCAATAGCTGAATGGAAGAACAAGGCCGAAAAGCTAGAAGGAGAAGTAACATCACTGCAGGAACGTTTGGATCAAGCGAATGCTCTGTGGGATTCTGCTTCCAGGCTGAGAGAAGACTTAGATCTCAAGGAAGAGCAGATGGCAGAACTGAAAAAACAAAACGAGCTCCGAAAAGAAATGCTGGACCACGCACAACAGAAATTGTCGACTTTGGTCAACAGCGCAGAAGGAAAAGTGGACAAAGTCCTCATGCGAAACCTTCTAATCGCTCATTTCCAGATAACAAAAGGCAAACGTCGCCGTGAAGTATTGCAGTTGATGGGGAGCATCCTGGACGTTCCGAAGGACGAAATGGAGCACTTGTTGAATAAAGATTATGGTGGTGTCAGAAAGTGGATGAGGAGTTGCCTTGGAGGGGCTTCAACAAGTGTCCCCAGCACACCTCCGAAACCAAGTCAACAACCCCAACCCGTGCTTCAGAGTTCTTTTTCAGAACCCCTTTACCAGGAAATGTTAAAGATGGAGCCAAATTAAGAGCTGGCAGAAGCACCAAGGGGAATCCACTCTTGGTCCCACGTTCTGCAGCGGTGCCTCTTAGTAACCTCGCTGGAGTTGGACTTGGTGGACCTGGGCGTCCTCTTTTCACACCCATTGCAGATTTCATGCCCACCTTTACACCGTCGCCAGTGTCCCTGCACAACAGGGCCAGAGCTGTACTCCAGGATCTTCTAAATATTTAGCATTATTCTAAAGAAGCCATAACCCTTTTTGATGTTTTACAGCATGGCCTTTTGAAAAAGCACGCATGTGCTTGTAGACAAAAAGAGAAAGCAAAACAGCTGGTATATGTAAGTGTATAGCTACTAGGTATTTTATTTTATTTCTTTAGTTGTTGTTGTTGTTGTGATTTTTTTGCTATAGTACTTTTTAAAAAATTTGTTTTGTTTTTTGTAGCACTTTTTGTTTATAGAATTTTGTTCCAATGTAGCAGATAATCATCACCAGTTATCAATTCTGATGTACTTTTGTGAGCCACTGTACAGAGCAGCCTTCTTGAACCACTAGTTCCAACCTCACTTAATGGCATTAAGATAAAAACGATACATGCAATCACAGGAAACGAGAGAAATCCAACCCATAAGAAGGATGTCTCAGATTTAGAGTACATGAAAACCAAATATAATGTTGCAAAACGTTGAGAATATTTAGTTTATCCAAGATAACATTGTACAACTACCAAGCGAAAATTCCAATGGGGAGGACCTAAACAGGAAGCTTAGTGGATAAATTCTAAGATGCTTTGAATCCAAATTCTATGACCCCTATCCATTTTGCTGATTTCCATTTCTCTACGAAAGTCACTTCACATTAATTCAGTTTTCCAGATGATAAATATGTCCAGAAGGAAGAGTATTTTTATGAGGCAACCCCGAAGTGGGATCACATGATCCATTGCCAATGGAAAAGTTAATTAGTAAGAATGTATCATTAAATATCTGGACTGCTTATCTACCTACTATTGGGGGCTCTACAATCGTTCTTATAAACACATTTTATAAAACATTTGATCAAAACAAGTTGGGGAGAGAAATAAGCTGACAACAGTTTTTGGAAGATGAAAAGCTTTACAACAGGAGTAGTTATAACCTTTTGATAAATTAAGGTAAAAGATGAATCAAAAGTTTCTAGCTTAAGTAGGTGAAATCCGAGAAGCGAAAAAGCAGATTGCATAGCACATACTTCTCTGACACCCGTAGTTTCTAAAACCATTCAGAACGTTTTTATTAAAATTAATTTAAACAAAATTTAATATGTTTTTAAATATAAATTATACTATCATTTAATATAAATTAATCTAATTTAAATCAATCTAATTTAAATTAATTTTATTAGTAGTATTATTTAAATTTCTTTTATTAATACGATGGTTTGATTTAAATTTATTTTATTAATTGATATTGTTTATTAACTTATGTTAAATTATAGTATGATTTATATTTAAAAATTCATTAAATTTTATTTAAATTAATACAATTTAACAAAGTAAATTTAACATAATATAGATTGAATTATTTAATATTGACTATATAATTTAATATAAATGTCAATAAAGTTAATTTTAATAAAAATGCTCTTAGTTGTTTTGGAAATTACAGGTGGCAGTGAAGTATTAGCAATGTTATCTTCTTTTTTCTCCTCTTTGATTTTACCTAACTTAAGCTAGAACCTTTTGGTTTATCTTTTGCTTTACTTTACAAAAATAAAAAAAAGGAAGAAAAACACCTAGTAGCTACACACATATCAGCTTTTCCTTTCTTATTTCTAAATTTCACCTTAACATTTACATTATTTTACCAAAATTAAGATGCCATCAGTTGTTAGGCATGAACAAAATCACTGAAACAACAACTGGAGGACGCATCCCAAAGGCACATTGGCCAAGTATTCAAAACATATAAATGTCTGAGAACCGATGAGCTCTGATAGTAAAGTTTCCCACCTATGAAAAGTTTCCCAATGCTATGGAAAATGATGACATTTCTCTTTTTGTGTTTTTTAAGCTGAGAACCAACCTAAGGTATGTTATCAGAAATTGTATGTAACTCAAGTCTTTAAATTTCTTATTTTTCCTGTACTGCAGACAAAGAGGCTCACAATTCCTTGAGCTCTACTAGCATTTCAGTGACAGGAAAAAATTCAATGATGCATAGTTGTTTATTTGCATTCAATGTCTATCAATCTTACATACTTTGGGAAGGGTCACAAGCCACGGCCCTTATGCCTCCTGCTCTATTTCAAAGCCTCCAGCATCAGTTGCAACAATTCTAGGAAACACTGGGAATACTCTATGGTACAAAATGCACAATTACTTTTATTTGAAAGCATCTCTAAGACATGAGTCATTAGGTGACTTTCTTGTTCTAAGTAAATTTACTGAATTATTATTAAGTGATAACACGGTAAGCCAAAATGAAAAATGAAAGCATATGCTTCAAATCAGAGCAAGGAAGAAATAAGAAGGTATGATGTGTGGTAAAAATACACGAACATGCAAATATTATCCAGCCTTCTTACGTCAAATGTCCTCTCTTTTATTTATTTATTTTTTTGGAGGTTACATTCTTGCATGATATGCATGGAACAACTTTTGGGGGGATACGATCAGAAATTCAGCACTAAAATCTGCCTTCCTGTAACATCACACGGCTTACTCCCGAGAAGAATATCAAAGTATATATTTGGCTTCGACTTGCCAAATTACTTGGAATCTTATTCCAGTAGACTTCACACGGTTGGGAAAAGCAGAGTTCAGATTTGTCATGAGAGATTTTTATATATTCTGCTCACTCCATTGTGTCTAGGTGAGCCTTTGGGTTTCAATGCCTGGAAACACACTTCTTATATTTCAGAATTGAAGAGCTCTTGGAAACGGCGACCTCACTGCATTCTTGAGAAAAATATGTTATACAGGTACTCAGAAAATTACAAAGATTAATCTAGATCCAAGGTTTTTTTAAGACAAGGGGTTTAATGGAGAACACAGCAAGATAGCCTTAGAAATTTCATACTCCCTGCATTCTTAGGAAAAGCTGCTATATTGTAAAGAATAACACCAAACAGAAAAGTTCCTAAGAAAATATTGTGCTTTCAGTTTCCTTGTCTCATAAATTTTATTAAAGTTTCATTAAAGACCCTGTATTTGCTAGCCTTTTTATTAAATACTTTTTTGAGATATTCTATTAATGTCTATGACTGGATTTTACTTGGTCTCACATGAATGTCGCTCCCTGTGACAAAGGGTACATGGGAGGCAGGCAGGATCAGCCTGTCCTCTCCGAGGCACCAGCTGTCCGAACCAGGCTCTGACAGAGGTAGTGAAGGGCACTAGCGTCTCCTGGACTGAGCGAGAGGGTAAGTATCTGAGTGATATTAATTGTGTATAAATGCCACATTTTTTTTTTTTATGCATTCATCTACTAAGTTGTTTCCACAATTTAGCTAATGTGAATTTTGCTGCTATAAACATTGATGCGGCTGTGTCCCTGTAGTATGCAGTTTTTAAGTCCTTTGGGTATAGACCAAAAAGAGGGATAGCTAGGTCAAATGGTGGTTCTATTCCCAAATTTCCAAGGAATTGCCGCCAAACTGCTTTCCATATTGGCTGCACCAATCTACAGTCCCACCGACAGTGTAGGAGTGTACATTTTTCCTGAAATCCTCACCAACACTTACTGTTGTTGTCTTCATCATAGCTGCCATTTTCAAAAATCGCTGACATTCTAACTGGAGGGAGGTGCAATTAAACCCCTATCTCTCACCATGCACAAAACTCCACTCAAATGAATCAAGGACCTAGGAATAAAACCAGAGACCTTGCATGTAACAGAAGAAAAAGTAGGCCCTAATTCCAATCATATGGGATTAGTCCCAAAATTCCTTAATGAGACTCCTATAGCACAAGAATTAAAACCAAGTATCAATAAATGAGATAGATTCAAACTAAAAAAGTTTCTTCTCCACAAAACAAACAATCTGGGAGGTGAATAGGGATCCTACATCTTGGGAGAAAAGTTTTGCCCCATCACACATCAGATAGAGCACTAATCTCTAGGGTATAGAAAGAACTCACAAATCTAAATACACACACACACACACACACACACACACAAATAAATAAATAAATAAATAAATGAATGAACGAACGAACGAATAAATAAATAAATAAAATAAAATAAAATAACCCATTCAATAAATGGGCCACGGACCTGAACAGACACTTCTCCCAAGATGATATAAAATTAATCAACAAATTTATGCAAATATGCTCATCATCACTAGCACTTAGAGAAGTGAAAATCAAAACTACACTAAGATTTGAGGTTCAATCTTAAAGGCTGAAAATGAGCATGTTTCACCTCTCTTTCTCCTTCTACCACCAAATCCTCATAGAAGTTAGAAAAGGACATTTGAAATGCTCAGTGATCCAAAATAAGAATGAGAATTTCAAGGACTGAACACAAAAATAGATTATGAAAGAGTAGATCAAGTTGAAAAGACAAAAGCAAACATAGAACGTGCAAGGAAACAGTTCACTTGCAGAAGCTGAGAGGTAACAGGCTGCTTCATGCTTTCAGTATTACATACCAGGGATCACAGAGCACAGGACAACAATAAGATAGTTATCTGGGGTACCACACCGTGGGGTACATAGAGCAAAAACATGGGAAACCCTGCAGAATAAAAGGCATCAACTGAACATCCCTCTCTCAGAACCCAAACAAGGAACCACCAACAAGCAGGGGGGAGGGATAGAGAAGAGCTGTGTAATGCACTTAAGAAGCCTGACTGAGGAGCTATACCAAGAAGTTGTACCATGCACACAAAACTACATATCATGTTCAAACACACAGGCTACAGCCACCAAAATTTACCATGCCCTAGACCACAATGAAAACGCCAGCCAATTCCGTAAAGGTGTTATCACACAGGCTGCAATTCCTTGTGCATCTAAAATTAGAAGAATTTTGACTCCTCAAAAAAAAAAAAAAAAAAAAAAAAAATTCCATATACAATGAAATTAGGGCCATAGAAACAATTCCAAATAATTGTTAGATTAAAGCAAAAATCAAGATGGAATTAAATTAAAATACTATAATGGCAGAAGCAACAGGGATTTTAGATATATGTATTTGAAAAGAGATTGAAATCAAACGGCATATGCTTTTAACATAAAAACATAAGAAAATACCTGGATACTGGATAAAATAATGTAAATGTTAAGGCAAAATTTAGAAAAAAAACAAAGGAAAAGCTGATGTGTGTAGCTACTGGGTGTTTTGTCTTCCCATTTTTATCTTGGTAAATTAAGATAAAAGATAAACAAAAGTTTCTAGCTTAAGTTAGGCAAAATGAGAGAGCAGACAAAAGTAGAATATATAGCTAATATTTCTCTGATACCTGTAGTTTCTAAAACCACTAAGTGGATTTTTATTAAAATTAATCTTATTAATATTTTTATTATATAGTTCATATTAAATGATTTAATCTATATTAAATGTTATTTAAATTGACTTTGTTAAATTGTATTAATTTAAATGAAATTTAATGAATTTTTAGTATACCGATTTTAAGTCCTTTAGTTATAAACCAATGAGTGGGACAGCTGGGTCAAATGGTGCTTCCGATCCCAGTTTTCCGAGGAATTTTCATACTGCTTTTCAGACTGGCTGCATCAATTTGCAGTGCCACCAGCAATGTATACGTGTACCTTTTTCCCCCCACATCCTCGCCAACATTTACTGTTGCTTATATTCTTGATGATTGCCATTCTGATTGAAGTGAGATGAAATCTTAGAGTAGTTTTGATTTGCATCTCTCTCATTACTAGTGAAGTTGAACATTTTTTCATATATTTATTGACTGATTGTATTGCTTCTTCTGTGAAGTGTCTGTTCAATACCTTGCCCTTTACATTAAAATATATATATATATATATATATATATATATATATATATATATATATATTGTTTATTGCTGGCAAAAATAGAGTATCATTGAATAGTTCCAAAGTTTAGAGACTTCTAAAAAAGTGGCTTTTATAGACTTTCATGAGTTGAAAACTAGTTGTATTTCTAATAGGGTGGAGCTCAGTAATCACTATGTTGCCATCAAGAAAGCCCGGCAGATGTTTGCTCAGTGGAATGAAAGAAAAAAAAAAAAAAAAAAAAAAAAAACCAGAATTGAGAACATCATCCAGGCAAATCAGTAGGCAACTGATTCTAGTTCGAGGCAGACAATTAATCTGTTGACGAATCTACTTTCACAGTTTGTACATAACATTTATGGACTATTATTTTAAATTCTATTTTAAAAATATTTATTATTTAGCCTTTAGTGGACACAACATCTTTATTTTATTTTATTTTTTTTTTTTATGTAGTGCTGAGGATCAAACCCCATGCCTCACGCATGCTAGGTGAACGAGCTACTACTTGAGCCATAGACCCAACACTCTCTTAAAGAAATTCTTATTTCCACCTTGCTTCTTTATGATAATGAGAATTCAAATTTATGGGTAATATATCATTCACTGAACAACTTCTCAGTCCAAATCAATCCTTCTACTACTGTATTGTCACTGGAGTGTTATGTTAATCTTCCTACAAACGTGTGCGGAACATTTCATTGATTATGCCAATTCTTAAAGATACAAATGTGCCGAGCCCTAATATCCAGAGTACACAAAGAACTCAAAAAGTAAACATTAAGAAAACAAACAACCCAATCAACAAATGGGCCAAGGACCTGAACAGACACTTCTCAGAGAAGGATACACAATTAATCAACAAATACACGGAAAAAAATGCTCACCATCTCTAGCAATCAGAGAAATGCAAATTAAAACCACTCTAAGATACCAAATCAGTCCAGTAAGAATGGCAGCCATTAGGAAGTCAAACAACAACAAGTGCTGGCAAGGATGTGGGGGGAAAAGGTACACTTGTACATTGCTGGTGCGACTGCAAATTGGTGCAGCCAATTTGGAAAGCATTATGGAGGTTCCTGGGAAAGCTGGGAATGGAACCACCATTCGACCCAGCTATTCCCCTTCTCGGACTATTCCCAAAGACCTAAAAAGAGCATGCTATAGGGATACAGCTACATCAAGGTTCACAGCAGCACAATTCACAATAGCTAGAATGTGGAACCAACCTAGATGCCAGTCAATAGATGAATGGATAAGAAAATGTGGCATTTGTACACAATGGAATATTACTCAGCACTAAAAAATAACAAAACCATGGCATTTGCAGGGAAATGGATGGCATTAGAGGAGATTATGCTAAGTGAAGTTAGCCAATCCCTAGGAAAGAAATGCCGAATGTCTTCTTTCATATAAGGAGGGGGACTCAAAACAGAGCAGGCTGGAAGAGCATGAAAAGAAGACTACCAATTAGAAGGGACAAGAGGTGGGAGGGAATGGGAGAGAGAAGGGGAATTTCATGGAAATGGAAGGATACCCTCATTGTTACACACAATTACATAGAAGAGGATGTGAGGGGAAAGGGGGGAAAAAAGGAGAGAAATGAATTACAGTAGCTGGGGTAGAGAGAGATTATGGGAGGGGAGGGGACAGAAGGGGGGATAGGGAGGGAATAGGAAAGGCAGCAGAATATAACAGACACTAGTATGGCAGTATGTATAAACCTGCACGTACAGCCAATGTGATCCTGCAAACTGTACACGTGGTAAAAATAAGAATTCATACCCCACTTGAATCAAATGTATGAAATATGATATGTCAAGATCATTGTAATTTTTTCTTAAGCAACCAATAAAAATTTAAAAAAAGAAACGAGACAAGGCCCATATTAAAGAGATTTAAAAATTCTACTGAAATCTATAAGAAAATGTTTGAATGAATCATGAGGTATTAAAAGAAGTACAAACTTAATATCTTGCATAGAATTTATCACCCTATGTTTATAGACTCAAAAAGCTTTCCTTACTTTAACCTTCAACTGTGTTTTAACAAAGCCACATTATTCAGGGCTCTCTACTTCTGGCTTTATTCTTTCTTACTTAGTCTTTTCCCCCATATGAGATCCTCACCACCACAGTCGTCAATGGCTGACCTTGCATTATATTTCAAGGATCACTCTATGTAACATCTTCTCCATTGACTGACTGTATTCAATTGCACTTCATAGCAGGAAATGTATATAACACAGCTTTATGTTGTTCACAATATCTACCACAATACCTTGTACTTTTTGGGCACTGAATATATGTATAAGGATACACTTATGATTACTGGATCCTTTTTGTCACGTGTGCTCGCGAATGAGCCAGGGTTTTCCCTCCATATCCCCCATAGTTTCCAGGAATATTCCAAACATATTGAGAAGAAGAGAAATGCTTTTATTTGGACGGTCAGTTTCGAATACACTAGGTAGGTATCTCTCTCAGATAGAAATACAAAATGACAAACAGCTGTGGTCAGAGTGAACCATGCTAGAAGACCGAATCTGAGTGATCAGAAATGCCTTTCAGCAGGAGGAGCAACAACCACTGGAACCAGATTCAAGCCAAATGGGATAGGTCTTACACTGAAAAAGGATCATTATTTGTGATTTAAAACAATAAACAAACACAGAACACCTAAAGAGAAGGAGGCACCCTGCTATAATTTGGATCTGGAATGTTGCCCAAAGGTCATGTGTTGAAAGCTTGGACCCCAATCCACCAGCATTCAGAACGGACTCTACAGAAAGGTGAATTGAATCCTGAGCTCTAACCTCGTCTGTGGATCAATCCACTGATGGGTTCATGATTGGACAGGACTATCGGGAGTTGGGCAAAACTGTGGGCGGTAGGGCCTAGTTGGAGGGTAGGCCACTGGAGTTGATTCCCTGGAAGGGTACATCATATTCCTCAGTCCTCTCTTCCCCTCACCATTTCCCTGATCTCCATGAGTTGAGAAGCTCTGTTTTGAAGCCAGGCTCTCTGCCATGGTAATCTGCCTCACTTCAGGCCACAGCAATGGAGCCTGAAATTGAACCAAAATAAATATTTACTCATTTAATTTTCTCAGGTATGTTGTCAAAGTGATGAAAAAGTCTTCTAACACACACACACACACACACACACACACACACAGGAGGAATGGTCTAAAGGGAGAAAAGGACACTTGGTATTGTTGATGCCTTCTTCAACAGTAGACACAGCTGGGGTACAGCGTGGATTCTCACTTCAGCAGATGCTAAAAGGGGCTTAAATTTTTATTTTAGTCTTTTATGAGGAGACATTGACTAACACAGGCCTGACTTCTCTCTCAGATTTGGAGATGAATAAGAAGGACCAAGAAGATTTCCTTTTCTAGCACAGGACACAAATGCAGTCACTAGTTTCTGATAGCAATCTGAGTAATTATGTCTACTTGCTCTATCTTGAAGGCAAGAGACATTATGAGGTGATTCATATGATCCTCAGAATCTATTTAACCATTAATTTTCCAAAAATTCTTCCTTTTTTTAAATTTTATTTCTGCCACCTTGGGGTTTTGTTTCCTGAACAGACATATAGAAAGAACAGCTCAAGGAAAAGAGTCTCCTGAATATGGGCTCTGGGAAGAGAGTAATGGGAGCAAACCCAAACCCCTTCTAAAGGGTAATAAGGAAAATGATCCTAAAGGAAACAAAAAGGCAAATATGAACAAAGTGGCAGCAGGCTCCATTTGTTGGCCACTTTCTCTGCACCAGCCATCAGGTGAGAACTACACACACTATGTTCTCATTTACTGTTCAACTCATGCTTGTGAGAGAGGTTTCATAAATGCATTCTGTCAGTTTAGCTCCAAAATTGCTTTGGTCCCAACTGGTCTGTCTGTTACAGCCCACGTGCTTCCTCTCTTTGCTTTGTCCCCAACTCTACAAAACTGCCTCCTCATTAACTTGTTGGAATTTAAACACCTTGGAAAGCAGGGCCTTATCTTAACTCCTTCTGATCCTTAGAGGTATGGGAATTACATTTAGGATTGTTACTCCATAGTAGAAAATTTCTCAACTTTCTATTTCGCTCTGTACTCTTGAAACCTGGATTATATTTGGCACTGATAAACAACCATAGGTGAAGTGAACATCAACCTATTGGCTCTAAAACAAATTTTTCTTAAGTGAAATTTAAGCGGAATTTTTGAGCACTTAAATAAACTTCAATCAGAATCAACAAGGACCAAATAATATTAAAATGAACTCGAAAATGTATAGATTAACAGCAAAAGTTTACTTTTGGAAAGGGTAAAGATGGTTCTTTAGTGAAATTTAATCCGTATTATAATTTGAATTCTGAGACTGATTAAGACTCTGTGATGGTTAATTTTATATGTTAACTCGTCTGGGCTACGATGCCCAGATACTTGGCCAACTTTTATTCTGGGTGTGTCTGTGCTGGTGTTATGGGGTGAGATTTACTTTTGAATCGGGGACTTTTAGTTAAATAGATTCCATTCTCTAATGTGGAGCGAGACCTCACCTCGTCAACTGAATGCAACTGAATGGGACAAAAAGCCCACCTCTCCCAGACAAGAGGGAACTGTCCAGTGAACTACCTTTGGATTTCATCTACAACATTGATTCTTCCTGGCTCCACAGCACACTGCCTTGGGACTCAAACTGGGACACTTTCCTGGATCTCTAGCTCCTCCCAGCCAACCCTGCCCAATCCTGTGAGCCAATAGCTGACAGGCAAGTGCAGGGAAGAAGCAGAGGCCCTGCAGGGGGTGAGTGTGCTACTGGATGCCAGTCCCTGGTCAAAGCGCAGGACAGGCTTCTGAGTTTACAGGCAGGAAGGGATGATTAGTGTTGGTGGAGCCCCAGGAACCCCGCGCTCTGAGGAATTCTGAGCGCTTGGGTCATAATCGACCCCGGCAACGCCGGAGGACGTTCGGGGCAGAGAAGTGGATGGTGATGGACGCGCTTCTCAGAGCTGGTCCGATGGATCACTGAAGTGGCCACGATGTGGTCCTGGTTTGGAGGCCTGGGCTCAGGCTTGGGCCACTTCTTGGGTCAGGTGGGGAGCAGCTTGGCTTTCCTCACCGGCCAGAGCTCCACCTTCAACAGGGAAATGCTTCTGGATGACTTAGGAGACCCAGAAGCAGCTTTACATCATTGTTCGAGAAAGGAAATGGAAACTACTGATTCCACACTAAGATGTGAGAATGAAGGACCGAAAAAGTGCTGTACTGACCTGGAAGAAAAGCATGAAGCATCAGAGCTACAAATAAACCATCAGTCTGTAAGTTCCCAGAATCAACTGCCACAGAAAGAGGTAGAGATCAGCCATCCTAAAGCAGGACAGATTGTACTGCAAGATCAAATGTTCCAACTACAGGCAGCTGCTCAATCAGTACGCTCGGGAGCTTGTGGTGTACCAACAACAACTGCACCGGCTCCGTTCGGTTCCCTGGTCGGTAGTCATTTTTCAGCCTTTCGTGATGATGACACGGACTTTAGTGACATAATTTTATCACAACAAGAAACAAACGGATTACCAACTGAAGTTGCAAAACATGAATCTGAAGTTGGCCACTCGAGGCAGATTGCTGAGGCTCAGGGAACGCACCATTCTGACTCAAGTGAAATCTGCAAAGTACTAAATACTATCAAGACTCTTCAACCAAACCAAAGTCCAGACATATATGATCATCAGCATGAAATTTCAGTTTGGGAGCAGAGTTCTACTGTGGCAGAAAAGGGAAGAACCCTTCCTCAGCATTCAGCAGTGGAAGAAGTGTTCAGGCTTCAACGAGCCCTGGCTGATGCGGAGAAGGAAATCGTGAGACTAAATGGTTTAAACCAGGATAACCGTCTTGCTGAAGACAATCTGAAACTTAAAATGCATGTTGAAGCTCTAGAAAAAGAGAAGTCATCATTGAGTCAAGAAAAAGAGGAACTTCAGATGTCACTGTCAAAACTGAGCCGTGACTATCAAGTCATGAAAAACAGAGCTTCAACGGACATGAATTTGAATGTACAATTACTAGACTTAAAACTTCACTTGAAGGCAAAGGAGGAAGAACTGAATCAGACTATCAATGAAAAGAAAATGCTGATGGCTGAGTTAGAAGAACTGGATCATCGGAATCGGGAAGCTACAGAGCACATGATTTTGATACAAGATGAGCTATCAAAACAACAAAATGAAGGAGACCTTGTCATCAAGAAGTTGGAACAAGATCTAGATGATGAAAAAAAGAGAGTTCATCAACTTGAGGATGAGCAAATGAACATATCCCAAGAGCTGCATGTGCAGAAGGAGAAGTTAACTGAGAATGCACGGAGCCTCAGTGATTTGCATTTAACCAAGCAGAAGCTTGAAGGAAAAGTAGAAGATTTAGTAGATCAGCTAAATCAGTCACAAAAAAATAGTTCAAACATCCAGCAGGAAAACCTTGGGCTTAAGGATCACATTAGACAACTTGAAGAGGAGCTGTCTGGGTTTAAGAGTAAGTATCGAACCTCTCTGAATGAAGACTCTAACAGTCATTGTAAGGATGACATGCCTAAAGAACGAGAAGCTGAAGCTAGCAACCTAAGTCAAAATCTTTCTGAAGAGGAACAGCTCAACGAAAACTTAACGAAAGTTGCTGTTGAACTCAAGACGGAAAATGAAATGTTGATTTTAGCACGTGACGATGTAAGGCGTAAGTTGGAAGAATCTATTGCTGCTTACAATCAAATCTCTCAAGAAAAAGACACTATCACGGAGACTCTCAAAAGAGACAAAGAAGAGACTGAAGCCAAACTGCACCAGGCAGAAAAAAGACTGTTGGAAGAAGCAAATAATCACAGGCAGACTATTCAGGAACTCTCCAATGCACATGATTGGAATACCTCGGCCTTAAAGCTGAAACACGAATGTGCAGTTCAACTCAATCAAGAGAAGGACTTTGAAATAGCAGGACTCAAAAAGAATATTGAGCAAATGACTGCTGATGAAAAAGAAACTGAGGAAATTTTGGCATCTTATATAGAAGAAGAGGAGCGATTGACACAAGTCATAAATGAGAAAGAAGTTTTTATTGAAAAACTCGAAGAAAAAATTTCACAACTACAAAAGGATTTACATAAGTGTTCTCAGGCCTTAAGAGAAAATGAAACTTTAAGGCAATCCGTTGAAAGAAAGGACAAAAGTCTTACCTACATGAGAGCAGAAAACAACTATCTGCGAGTAGAACTGGAAATACTTACGGAACACCACAATCAAGCTGCACCAGTGGCTGAGCCTGAAGCTCTTGATGCTATCACAGAACTAGAATTGGAGGTATCTCAACTGAACATAGTCAAAAATCATCTGGAAGATGAAATTCAAGACCATCTGAATATAATTGAAAATCAAAACCAGCATAAAATGCAACTACTTCAGTCTTTACAGGAGCAGAAGGAGGAAATGCATGAATTTAAGTACAAGTATGAGCAGATGAATGCTGCGCATAGCCAGTTAATTTTAGAAAGAGAGGAGGAAATTAAGAACTTGCAGAAAACTATTGAAGAACTAAAAGCCCAGTTGCCTGGAGAGAGAGGAGACGCTCAAACACTGAATTCTGATATTTTTCAAGAGACCAAAGTAAAAATCCTAAGAGAAAACGAGGTTCAACACTTCCAAGAAGAAGAGAAAGCTCTGCATTCTGCTGAACTAGCCAAAGAAAAACAGTCAATAGCTGAATGGAAGAACAAGGCCGAAAAGCTAGAAGGAGAAGTAACATCACTGCAGGAACGTTTGGATCAAGCGAATGCTCTGTGGGATTCTGCTTCCAGGCTGAGAGAAGACTTAGATCTCAAGGAAGAGCAGATGGCAGAACTGAAAAAACAAAACGAGCTCCGAAAAGAAATGCTGGACCACGCACAACAGAAATTGTCGACTTTGGTCAACAGCGCAGAAGGAAAAGTGGACAAAGTCCTCATGCGAAACCTTCTAATCGCTCATTTCCAGATAACAAAAGGCAAACGTCGCCGTGAAGTATTGCAGTTGATGGGGAGCATCCTGGACGTTCCGAAGGACGAAATGGAGCACTTGTTGAATAAAGATTATGGTGGTGTCAGAAAGTGGATGAGGAGTTGCCTTGGAGGGGCTTCAACAAGTGTCCCCAGCACACCTCCGAAACCAAGTCAACAACCCCAACCCGTGCTTCAGAGTTCTTTTTCAGAACCCCTTTACCAGGAAATGTTAAAGATGGAGCCAAATTAAGAGCTGGCAGAAGCACCAAGGGGAATCCACTCTTGGTCCCACGTTCTGCAGCGGTGCCTCTTAGTAACCTCGCTGGAGTTGGACTTGGTGGACCTGGGCGTCCTCTTTTCACACCCATTGCAGATTTCATGCCCACCTTTACACCGTCGCCAGTGTCCCTGCACAACAGGGCCAGAGCTGTACTCCAGGATCTTCTAAATATTTAGCATTATTCTAAAGAAGCCATAACCCTTTTTGATGTTTTACAGCATGGCCTTTTGAAAAAGCACGCATGTGCTTGTAGACAAAAAGAGAAAGCAAAACAGCTGGTATATGTAAGTGTATAGCTACTAGGTATTTTATTTTATTTCTTTAGTTGTTGTTGTTGTTGTGATTTTTTTGCTATAGTACTTTTTAAAAAATTTGTTTTGTTTTTTGTAGCACTTTTTGTTTATAGAATTTTGTTCCAATGTAGCAGATAATCATCACCAGTTATCAATTCTGATGTACTTTTGTGAGCCACTGTACAGAGCAGCCTTCTTGAACCACTAGTTCCAACCTCACTTAATGGCATTAAGATAAAAACGATACATGCAATCACAGGAAACGAGAGAAATCCAACCCATAAGAAGGATGTCTCAGATTTAGAGTACATGAAAACCAAATATAATGTTGCAAAACGTTGAGAATATTTAGTTTATCCAAGATAACATTGTACAACTACCAAGCGAAAATTCCAATGGGGAGGACCTAAACAGGAAGCTTAGTGGATAAATTCTAAGATGCTTTGAATCCAAATTCTATGACCCCTATCCATTTTGCTGATTTCCATTTCTCTACGAAAGTCACTTCACATTAATTCAGTTTTCCAGATGATAAATATGTCCAGAAGGAAGAGTATTTTTATGAGGCAACCCCGAAGTGGGATCACATGATCCATTGCCAATGGAAAAGTTAATTAGTAAGAATGTATCATTAAATATCTGGACTGCTTATCTACCTACTATTGGGGGCTCTACAATCGTTCTTATAAACACATTTTATAAAACATTTGATCAAAACAAGTTGGGGAGAGAAATAAGCTGACAACAGTTTTTGGAAGATGAAAAGCTTTACAACAGGAGTAGTTATAACCTTTTGATAAATTAAGGTAAAAGATGAATCAAAAGTTTCTAGCTTAAGTAGGTGAAATCCGAGAAGCGAAAAAGCAGATTGCATAGCACATACTTCTCTGACACCCGTAGTTTCTAAAACCATTCAGAACGTTTTTATTAAAATTAATTTAAACAAAATTTAATATGTTTTTAAATATAAATTATACTATCATTTAATATAAATTAATCTAATTTAAATCAATCTAATTTAAATTAATTTTATTAGTAGTATTATTTAAATTTCTTTTATTAATACGATGGTTTGATTTAAATTTATTTTATTAATTGATATTGTTTATTAACTTATGTTAAATTATAGTATGATTTATATTTAAAAATTCATTAAATTTTATTTAAATTAATACAATTTAACAAAGTAAATTTAACATAATATAGATTGAATTATTTAATATTGACTATATAATTTAATATAAATGTCAATAAAGTTAATTTTAATAAAAATGCTCTTAGTTGTTTTGGAAATTACAGGTGGCAGTGAAGTATTAGCAATGTTATCTTCTTTTTTCTCCTCTTTGATTTTACCTAACTTAAGCTAGAACCTTTTGGTTTATCTTTTGCTTTACTTTACAAAAATAAAAAAAAGGAAGAAAAACACCTAGTAGCTACACACATATCAGCTTTTCCTTTCTTATTTCTAAATTTCACCTTAACATTTACATTATTTTACCAAAATTAAGATGCCATCAGTTGTTAGGCATGAACAAAATCACTGAAACAACAACTGGAGGACGCATCCCAAAGGCACATTGGCCAAGTATTCAAAACATATAAATGTCTGAGAACCGATGAGCTCTGATAGTAAAGTTTCCCACCTATGAAAAGTTTCCCAATGCTATGGAAAATGATGACATTTCTCTTTTTGTGTTTTTTAAGCTGAGAACCAACCTAAGGTATGTTATCAGAAATTGTATGTAACTCAAGTCTTTAAATTTCTTATTTTTCCTGTACTGCAGACAAAGAGGCTCACAATTCCTTGAGCTCTACTAGCATTTTAGTGACAGGAAAAAATTCAATGATGCATAGTTGTTTATTTGCATTCAATGTCTATCAATCTTACATACTTTGGGAAGGGTCACAAGCCACGGCCCTTATGCCTCCTGCTCTATTTCAAAGCCTCCAGCATCAGTTGCAACAATTCTAGGAAACACTGGGAATACTCTATGGTACAAAATGCACAATTACTTTTATTTGAAAGCATCTCTAAGACATGAGTCATTAGGTGACTTTCTTGTTCTAAGTAAATTTACTGAATTATTATTAAGTGATAACACGGTAAGCCAAAATGAAAAATGAAAGCATATGCTTCAAATCAGAGCAAGGAAGAAATAAGAAGGTATGATGTGTGGTAAAAATACACGAACATGCAAATATTATCCAGCCTTCTTACGTCAAATGTCCTCTCTTTTATTTATTTATTTTTTTGGAGGTTACATTCTTGCATGATATGCATGGAACAACTTTTGGGGGGATACGATCAGAAATTCAGCACTAAAATCTGCCTTCCTGTAACATCACACGGCTTACTCCCGAGAAGAATATCAAAGTATATATTTGGCTTCGACTTGCCAAATTACTTGGAATCTTATTCCAGTAGACTTCACACGGTTGGGAAAAGCAGAGTTCAGATTTGTCATGAGAGATTTTTATATATTCTGCTCACTCCATTGTGTCTAGGTGAGCCTTTGGGTTTCAATGCCTGGAAACACACTTCTTATATTTCAGAATTGAAGAGCTCTTGGAAACGGCGACCTCACTGCATTCTTGAGAAAAATATGTTATACAGGTACTCAGAAAATTACAAAGATTAATCTAGATCCAAGGTTTTTTTAAGACAAGGGGTTTAATGGAGAACACAGCAAGATAGCCTTAGAAATTTCATACTCCCTGCATTCTTAGGAAAAGCTGCTATATTGTAAAGAATAACACCAAACAGAAAAGTTCCTAAGAAAATATTGTGCTTTCAGTTTCCTTGTCTCATAAATTTTATTAAAGTTTCATTAAAGACCCTGTATTTGCTAGCCTTTTTATTAAATACTTTTTTGAGATATTCTATTAATGTCTATGACTGGATTTTACTTGGTCTCACATGAATGTCGCTCCCTGTGACAAAGGGTACATGGGAGGCAGGCAGGATCAGCCTGTCCTCTCCGAGGCACCAGCTGTCCGAACCAGGCTCTGACAGAGGTAGTGAAGGGCACTAGCGTCTCCTGGACTGAGCGAGAGGGTAAGTATCTGAGTGATATTAATTGTGTATAAATGCCACATTTTTTTTTTTTATGCATTCATCTACTAAGTTGTTTCCACAATTTAGCTAATGTGAATTTTGCTGCTATAAACATTGATGCGGCTGTGTCCCTGTAGTATGCAGTTTTTAAGTCCTTTGGGTATAGACCAAAAAGAGGGATAGCTAGGTCAAATGGTGGTTCTATTCCCAAATTTCCAAGGAATTGCCGCCAAACTGCTTTCCATATTGGCTGCACCAATCTACAGTCCCACCGACAGTGTAGGAGTGTACATTTTTCCTGAAATCCTCACCAACACTTACTGTTGTTGTCTTCATCATAGCTGCCATTTTCAAAAATCGCTGACATTCTAACTGGAGGGAGGTGCAATTAAACCCCTATCTCTCACCATGCACAAAACTCCACTCAAATGAATCAAGGACCTAGGAATAAAACCAGAGACCTTGCATGTAACAGAAGAAAAAGTAGGCCCTAATTCCAATCATATGGGATTAGTCCCAAAATTCCTTAATGAGACTCCTATAGCACAAGAATTAAAACCAAGTATCAATAAATGAGATAGATTCAAACTAAAAAAGTTTCTTCTCCACAAAACAAACAATCTGGGAGGTGAATAGGGATCCTACATCTTGGGAGAAAAGTTTTGCCCCATCACACATCAGATAGAGCACTAATCTCTAGGGTATAGAAAGAACTCACAAATCTAAATACACACACACACACACACACACACACAAATAAATAAATAAATAAATGAATGAACGAACGAACGAACGAATAAATAAATAAAATAAAATAAAATAACCCATTCAATAAATGGGCCACGGACCTGAACAGACACTTCTCCCAAGATGATATAAAATTAATCAACAAATTTATGCAAATATGCTCATCATCACTAGCACTTAGAGAAGTGAAAATCAAAACTACACTAAGATTTGAGGTTCAATCTTAAAGGCTGAAAATGAGCATGTTTCACCTCTCTTTCTCCTTCTACCACCAAATCCTCATAGAAGTTAGAAAAGGACATTTGAAATGCTCAGTGATCCAAAATAAGAATGAGAATTTCAAGGACTGAACACAAAAATAGATTATGAAAGAGTAGATCAAGTTGAAAAGACAAAAGCAAACATAGAACGTGCAAGGAAACAGTTCACTTGCAGAAGCTGAGAGGTAACAGGCTGCTTCATGCTTTCAGTATTACATACCAGGGATCACAGAGCACAGGACAACAATAAGATAGTTATCTGGGGTACCACACCGTGGGGTACATAGAGCAAAAACATGGGAAACCCTGCAGAATAAAAGGCATCAACTGAACATCCCTCTCTCAGAACCCAAACAAGGAACCACCAACAAGCAGGGGGGAGGGATAGAGAAGAGCTGTGTAATGCACTTAAGAAGCCTGACTGAGGAGCTATACCAAGAAGTTGTACCATGCACACAAAACTACATATCATGTTCAAACACACAGGCTACAGCCACCAAAATTTACCATGCCCTAGACCACAATGAAAACGCCAGCCAATTCCGTAAAGGTGTTATCACACAGGCTGCAATTCCTTGTGCATCTAAAATTAGAAGAATTTTGACTCCTCAAAAAAAAAAAAAAAAAAAAAAAATTCCATATACAATGAAATTAGGGCCATAGAAACAATTCCAAATAATTGTTAGATTAAAGCAAAAATCAAGATGGAATTAAATTAAAATACTATAATGGCAGAAGCAACAGGGATTTTAGATATATGTATTTGAAAAGAGATTGAAATCAAACGGCATATGCTTTTAACATAAAAACATAAGAAAATACCTGGATACTGGATAAAATAATGTAAATGTTAAGGCAAAATTTAGAAAAAAAACAAAGGAAAAGCTGATGTGTGTAGCTACTGGGTGTTTTGTCTTCCCATTTTTATCTTGGTAAATTAAGATAAAAGATAAACAAAAGTTTCTAGCTTAAGTTAGGCAAAATGAGAGAGCAGACAAAAGTAGAATATATAGCTAATATTTCTCTGATACCTGTAGTTTCTAAAACCACTAAGTGGATTTTTATTAAAATTAATCTTATTAATATTTTTATTATATAGTTCATATTAAATGATTTAATCTATATTAAATGTTATTTAAATTGACTTTGTTAAATTGTATTAATTTAAATGAAATTTAATGAATTTTTAGTATACCGATTTTAAGTCCTTTAGTTATAAACCAATGAGTGGGACAGCTGGGTCAAATGGTGCTTCCGATCCCAGTTTTCCGAGGAATTTTCATACTGCTTTTCAGACTGGCTGCATCAATTTGCAGTGCCACCAGCAATGTATACGTGTACCTTTTTCCCCCCACATCCTCGCCAACATTTACTGTTGCTTATATTCTTGATGATTGCCATTCTGATTGAAGTGAGATGAAATCTTAGAGTAGTTTTGATTTGCATCTCTCTCATTACTAGTGAAGTTGAACATTTTTTCATATATTTATTGACTGATTGTATTGCTTCTTCTGTGAAGTGTCTGTTCAATACCTTTCCCTTTACATTAATATATATATATATATATATATATATATATATATATTGTTTATTGCTGGCAAAAATAGAGTATCATTGAATAGTTCCAAAGTTTAGAGACTTCTAAAAAAGTGGCTTTTATAGACTTTCATGAGTTGAAAACTAGTTGTATTTCTAATAGGGTGGAGCTCAGTAATCACTATGTTGCCATCAAGAAAGCCCGGCAGATGTTTGCTCAGTGGAATGAAAGAAAAAAAAAAAACCAGAATTGAGAACATCATCCAGGCAAATCAGTAGGCAACTGATTCTAGTTCGAGGCAGACAATTAATCTGTTGACGAATCTACTTTCACAGTTTGTACATAACATTTATGGACTATTATTTTAAATTCTATTTTAAAAATATTTATTATTTAGCCTTTAGTGGACACAACATCTTTATTTTATTTTATTTTTTTTTTTTATGTAGTGCTGAGGATCAAACCCCATGCCTCACGCATGCTAGGTGAACGAGCTACTACTTGAGCCATAGACCCAACACTCTCTTAAAGAAATTCTTATTTCCACCTTGCTTCTTTATGATAATGAGAATTCAAATTTATGGGTAATATATCATTCACTGAACAACTTCTCAGTCCAAATCAATCCTTCTACTACTGTATTGTCACTGGAGTGTTATGTTAATCTTCCTACAAACGTGTGCGGAACATTTCATTGATTATGCCAATTCTTAAAGATACAAATGTGCCGAGCCCTAATATCCAGAGTACACAAAGAACTCAAAAAGTAAACATTAAGAAAACAAACAACCCAATCAACAAATGGGCCAAGGACCTGAACAGACACTTCTCAGAGAAGGATACACAATTAATCAACAAATACACGGAAAAAAATGCTCACCATCTCTAGCAATCAGAGAAATGCAAATTAAAACCACTCTAAGATACCAAATCAGTCCAGTAAGAATGGCAGCCATTAGGAAGTCAAACAACAACAAGTGCTGGCAAGGATGTGGGGGGAAAAGGTACACTTGTACATTGCTGGTGCGACTGCAAATTGGTGCAGCCAATTTGGAAAGCATTATGGAGGTTCCTGGGAAAGCTGGGAATGGAACCACCATTCGACCCAGCTATTCCCCTTCTCGGACTATTCCCAAAGACCTAAAAAGAGCATGCTATAGGGATACAGCTACATCAAGGTTCACAGCAGCACAATTCACAATAGCTAGAATGTGGAACCAACCTAGATGCCAGTCAATAGATGAATGGATAAGAAAATGTGGCATTTGTACACAATGGAATATTACTCAGCACTAAAAAATAACAAAACCATGGCATTTGCAGGGAAATGGATGGCATTAGAGGAGATTATGCTAAGTGAAGTTAGCCAATCCCTAGGAAAGAAATGCTGAATGTCTTCTTTCATATAAGGAGGGGGACTCAAAACAGAGCAGGCTGGAAGAGCATGAAAAGAAGACTACCAATTAGAAGGGACAAGAGGTGGGAGGGAATGGGAGAGAGAAGGGGAATTTCATGGAAATGGAAGGATACCCTCATTGTTACACACAATTACATAGAAGAGGATGTGAGGGGAAAGGGGGGAAAAAAGGAGAGAAATGAATTACAGTAGCTGGGGTAGAGAGAGATTATGGGAGGGGAGGGGACAGAAGGGGGGATAGGGAGGGAATAGGAAAGGCAGCAGAATATAACAGACACTAGTATGGCAGTATGTATAAACCTGCACGTACAGCCAATGTGATCCTGCAAACTGTACACGTGGTAAAAATAAGAATTCATACCCCACTTGAATCAAATGTATGAAATATGATATGTCAAGATCATTGTAATTTTTTCTTAAGCAACCAATAAAAATTTAAAAAAAGAAACGAGACAAGGCCCATATTAAAGAGATTTAAAAATTCTACTGAAATCTATAAGAAAATGTTTGAATGAATCATGAGGTATTAAAAGAAGTACAAACTTAATATCTTGCATAGAATTTATCACCCTATGTTTATAGACTCAAAAAGCTTTCCTTACTTTAACCTTCAACTGTGTTTTAACAAAGCCACATTATTCAGGGCTCTCTACTTCTGGCTTTATTCTTTCTTACTTAGTCTTTTCCCCCATATGAGATCCTCACCACCACAGTCGTCAATGGCTGACCTTGCATTATATTTCAAGGATCACTCTATGTAACATCTTCTCCATTGACTGACTGTATTCAATTGCACTTCATAGCAGGAAATGTATATAACACAGCTTTATGTTGTTCACAATATCTACCACAATACCTTGTACTTTTTGGGCACTGAATATATGTATAAGGATACACTTATGATTACTGGATCCTTTTTGTCACGTGTGCTCGCGAATGAGCCAGGGTTTTCCCTCCATATCCCCCATAGTTTCCAGGAATATTCCAAACATATTGAGAAGAAGAGAAATGCTTTTATTTGGACGGTCAGTTTCGAATACACTAGGTAGGTATCTCTCTCAGATAGAAATACAAAATGACAAACAGCTGTGGTCAGAGTGAACCATGCTAGAAGACCGAATCTGAGTGATCAGAAATGCCTTTCAGCAGGAGGAGCAACAACCACTGGAACCAGATTCAAGCCAAATGGGATAGGTCTTACACTGAAAAAGGATCATTATTTGTGATTTAAAACAATAAACAAACACAGAACACCTAAAGAGAAGGAGGCACCCTGCTATAATTTGGATCTGGAATGTTGCCCAAAGGTCATGTGTTGAAAGCTTGGACCCCAATCCACCAGCATTCAGAACGGACTCTACAGAAAGGTGAATTGAATCCTGAGCTCTAACCTCGTCTGTGGATCAATCCACTGATGGGTTCATGATTGGACAGGACTATCGGGAGTTGGTCAAAACTGTGGGCGGTAGGGCCTAGTTGGAGGGTAGGCCACTGGAGTTGATTCCCTGGAAGGGTACATCATATTCCTCAGTCCTCTCTTCCCCTCACCATTTCCCTGATCTCCATGAGTTGAGAAGCTCTGTTTTGAAGCCAGGCTCTCTGCCATGGTAATCTGCCTCACTTCAGGCCACAGCAATGGAGCCTGAAATTGAACCAAAATAAATATTTACTCATTTAATTTTCTCAGGTATGTTGTCAAAGTGATGAAAAAGTCTTCTAACACACACACACACACACACACACACACACACAGGAGGAATGGTCTAAAGGGAGAAAAGGACACTTGGTATTGTTGATGCCTTCTTCAACAGTAGACACAGCTGGGGTACAGCGTGGATTCTCACTTCAGCAGATGCTAAAAGGGGCTTAAATTTTTATTTTAGTCTTTTATGAGGAGACATTGACTAACACAGGCCTGACTTCTCTCTCAGATTTGGAGATGAATAAGAAGGACCAAGAAGATTTCCTTTTCTAGCACAGGACACAAATGCAGTCACTAGTTTCTGATAGCAATCTGAGTAATTATGTCTACTTGCTCTATCTTGAAGGCAAGAGACATTATGAGGTGATTCATATGATCCTCAGAATCTATTTAACCATTAATTTTCCAAAAATTCTTCCTTTTTTTAAATTTTATTTCTGCCACCTTGGGGTTTTGTTTCCTGAACAGACATATAGAAAGAACAGCTCAAGGAAAAGAGTCTCCTGAATATGGGCTCTGGGAAGAGAGTAATGGGAGCAAACCCAAACCCCTTCTAAAGGGTAATAAGGAAAATGATCCTAAAGGAAACAAAAAGGCAAATATGAACAAAGTGGCAGCAGGCTCCATTTGTTGGCCACTTTCTCTGCACCAGCCATCAGGTGAGAACTACACACACTATGTTCTCATTTACTGTTCAACTCATGCTTGTGAGAGAGGTTTCATAAATGCATTCTGTCAGTTTAGCTCCAAAATTGCTTTGGTCCCAACTGGTCTGTCTGTTACAGCCCACGTGCTTCCTCTCTTTGCTTTGTCCCCAACTCTACAAAACTGCCTCCTCATTAACTTGTTGGAATTTAAACACCTTGGAAAGCAGGGCCTTATCTTAACTCCTTCTGATCCTTAGAGGTATGGGAATTACATTTAGGATTGTTACTCCATAGTAGAAAATTTCTCAACTTTCTATTTCGCTCTGTACTCTTGAAACCTGGATTATATTTGGCACTGATAAACAACCATAGGTGAAGTGAACATCAACCTATTGGCTCTAAAACAAATTTTTCTTAAGTGAAATTTAAGCGGAATTTTTGAGCACTTAAATAAACTTCAATCAGAATCAACAAGGACCAAATAATATTAAAATGAACTCGAAAATGTATAGATTAACAGCAAAAGTTTACTTTTGGAAAGGGTAAAGATGGTTCTTTAGTGAAATTTAATCCGTATTATAATTTGAATTCTGAGACTGATTAAGACTCTGTGATGGTTAATTTTATATGTTAACTCGTCTGGGCTACGATGCCCAGATACTTGGCCAACTTTTATTCTGGGTGTGTCTGTGCTGGTGTTATGGGGTGAGATTTACTTTTGAATCGGGGACTTTTAGTTAAATAGATTCCATTCTCTAATGTGGAGCGAGACCTCACCTCGTCAACTGAATGCAACTGAATGGGACAAAAAGCCCACCTCTCCCAGACAAGAGGGAACTGTCCAGTGAACTACCTTTGGATTTCATCTACAACATTGATTCTTCCTGGCTCCACAGCACACTGCCTTGGGACTCAAACTGGGACACTTTCCTGGATCTCTAGCTCCTCCCAGCCAACCCTGCCCAATCCTGTGAGCCAATAGCTGACAGGCAAGTGCAGGGAAGAAGCAGAGGCCCTGCAGGGGGTGAGTGTGCTACTGGATGCCAGTCCCTGGTCAAAGCGCAGGACAGGCTTCTGAGTTTACAGGCAGGAAGGGATGATTAGTGTTGGTGGAGCCCCAGGAACCCCGCGCTCTGAGGAATTCTGAGCGCTTGGGTCATAATCGACCCCGGCAACGCCGGAGGACGTTCGGGGCAGAGAAGTGGATGGTGATGGACGCGCTTCTCAGAGCTGGTCCGATGGATCACTGAAGTGGCCACGATGTGGTCCTGGTTTGGAGGCCTGGGCTCAGGCTTGGGCCACTTCTTGGGTCAGGTGGGGAGCAGCTTGGCTTTCCTCACCGGCCAGAGCTCCACCTTCAACAGGGAAATGCTTCTGGATGACTTAGGAGACCCAGAAGCAGCTTTACATCATTGTTCGAGAAAGGAAATGGAAACTACTGATTCCACACTAAGATGTGAGAATGAAGGACCGAAAAAGTGCTGTACTGACCTGGAAGAAAAGCATGAAGCATCAGAGCTACAAATAAACCATCAGTCTGTAAGTTCCCAGAATCAACTGCCACAGAAAGAGGTAGAGATCAGCCATCCTAAAGCAGGACAGATTGTACTGCAAGATCAAATGTTCCAACTACAGGCAGCTGCTCAATCAGTACGCTCGGGAGCTTGTGGTGTACCAACAACAACTGCACCGGCTCCGTTCGGTTCCCTGGTCGGTAGTCATTTTTCAGCCTTTCGTGATGATGACACGGACTTTAGTGACATAATTTTATCACAACAAGAAACAAACGGATTACCAACTGAAGTTGCAAAACATGAATCTGAAGTTGGCCACTCGAGGCAGATTGCTGAGGCTCAGGGAACGCACCATTCTGACTCAAGTGAAATCTGCAAAGTACTAAATACTATCAAGACTCTTCAACCAAACCAAAGTCCAGACATATATGATCATCAGCATGAAATTTCAGTTTGGGAGCAGAGTTCTACTGTGGCAGAAAAGGGAAGAACCCTTCCTCAGCATTCAGCAGTGGAAGAAGTGTTCAGGCTTCAACGAGCCCTGGCTGATGCGGAGAAGGAAATCGTGAGACTAAATGGTTTAAACCAGGATAACCGTCTTGCTGAAGACAATCTGAAACTTAAAATGCATGTTGAAGCTCTAGAAAAAGAGAAGTCATCATTGAGTCAAGAAAAAGAGGAACTTCAGATGTCACTGTCAAAACTGAGCCGTGACTATCAAGTCATGAAAAACAGAGCTTCAACGGACATGAATTTGAATGTACAATTACTAGACTTAAAACTTCACTTGAAGGCAAAGGAGGAAGAACTGAATCAGACTATCAATGAAAAGAAAATGCTGATGGCTGAGTTAGAAGAACTGGATCATCGGAATCGGGAAGCTACAGAGCACATGATTTTGATACAAGATGAGCTATCAAAACAACAAAATGAAGGAGACCTTGTCATCAAGAAGTTGGAACAAGATCTAGATGATGAAAAAAAGAGAGTTCATCAACTTGAGGATGAGCAAATGAACATATCCCAAGAGCTGCATGTGCAGAAGGAGAAGTTAACTGAGAATGCACGGAGCCTCAGTGATTTGCATTTAACCAAGCAGAAGCTTGAAGGAAAAGTAGAAGATTTAGTAGATCAGCTAAATCAGTCACAAAAAAATAGTTCAAACATCCAGCAGGAAAACCTTGGGCTTAAGGATCACATTAGACAACTTGAAGAGGAGCTGTCTGGGTTTAAGAGTAAGTATCGAACCTCTCTGAATGAAGACTCTAACAGTCATTGTAAGGATGACATGCCTAAAGAACGAGAAGCTGAAGCTAGCAACCTAAGTCAAAATCTTTCTGAAGAGGAACAGCTCAACGAAAACTTAACGAAAGTTGCTGTTGAACTCAAGACGGAAAATGAAATGTTGATTTTAGCACGTGACGATGTAAGGCGTAAGTTGGAAGAATCTATTGCTGCTTACAATCAAATCTCTCAAGAAAAAGACACTATCACGGAGACTCTCAAAAGAGACAAAGAAGAGACTGAAGCCAAACTGCACCAGGCAGAAAAAAGACTGTTGGAAGAAGCAAATAATCACAGGCAGACTATTCAGGAACTCTCCAATGCACATGATTGGAATACCTCGGCCTTAAAGCTGAAACACGAATGTGCAGTTCAACTCAATCAAGAGAAGGACTTTGAAATAGCAGGACTCAAAAAGAATATTGAGCAAATGACTGCTGATGAAAAAGAAACTGAGGAAATTTTGGCATCTTATATAGAAGAAGAGGAGCGATTGACACAAGTCATAAATGAGAAAGAAGTTTTTATTGAAAAACTCGAAGAAAAAATTTCACAACTACAAAAGGATTTACATAAGTGTTCTCAGGCCTTAAGAGAAAATGAAACTTTAAGGCAATCCGTTGAAAGAAAGGACAAAAGTCTTACCTACATGAGAGCAGAAAACAACTATCTGCGAGTAGAACTGGAAATACTTACGGAACACCACAATCAAGCTGCACCAGTGGCTGAGCCTGAAGCTCTTGATGCTATCACAGAACTAGAATTGGAGGTATCTCAACTGAACATAGTCAAAAATCATCTGGAAGATGAAATTCAAGACCATCTGAATATAATTGAAAATCAAAACCAGCATAAAATGCAACTACTTCAGTCTTTACAGGAGCAGAAGGAGGAAATGCATGAATTTAAGTACAAGTATGAGCAGATGAATGCTGCGCATAGCCAGTTAATTTTAGAAAGAGAGGAGGAAATTAAGAACTTGCAGAAAACTATTGAAGAACTAAAAGCCCAGTTGCCTGGAGAGAGAGGAGACGCTCAAACACTGAATTCTGATATTTTTCAAGAGACCAAAGTAAAAATCCTAAGAGAAAACGAGGTTCAACACTTCCAAGAAGAAGAGAAAGCTCTGCATTCTGCTGAACTAGCCAAAGAAAAACAGTCAATAGCTGAATGGAAGAACAAGGCCGAAAAGCTAGAAGGAGAAGTAACATCACTGCAGGAACGTTTGGATCAAGCGAATGCTCTGTGGGATTCTGCTTCCAGGCTGAGAGAAGACTTAGATCTCAAGGAAGAGCAGATGGCAGAACTGAAAAAACAAAACGAGCTCCGAAAAGAAATGCTGGACCACGCACAACAGAAATTGTCGACTTTGGTCAACAGCGCAGAAGGAAAAGTGGACAAAGTCCTCATGCGAAACCTTCTAATCGCTCATTTCCAGATAACAAAAGGCAAACGTCGCCGTGAAGTATTGCAGTTGATGGGGAGCATCCTGGACGTTCCGAAGGACGAAATGGAGCACTTGTTGAATAAAGATTATGGTGGTGTCAGAAAGTGGATGAGGAGTTGCCTTGGAGGGGCTTCAACAAGTGTCCCCAGCACACCTCCGAAACCAAGTCAACAACCCCAACCCGTGCTTCAGAGTTCTTTTTCAGAACCCCTTTACCAGGAAATGTTAAAGATGGAGCCAAATTAAGAGCTGGCAGAAGCACCAAGGGGAATCCACTCTTGGTCCCACGTTCTGCAGCGGTGCCTCTTAGTAACCTCGCTGGAGTTGGACTTGGTGGACCTGGGCGTCCTCTTTTCACACCCATTGCAGATTTCATGCCCACCTTTACACCGTCGCCAGTGTCCCTGCACAACAGGGCCAGAGCTGTACTCCAGGATCTTCTAAATATTTAGCATTATTCTAAAGAAGCCATAACCCTTTTTGATGTTTTACAGCATGGCCTTTTGAAAAAGCACGCATGTGCTTGTAGACAAAAAGAGAAAGCAAAACAGCTGGTATATGTAAGTGTATAGCTACTAGGTATTTTATTTTATTTCTTTAGTTGTTGTTGTTGTTGTGATTTTTTTGCTATAGTACTTTTTAAAAAATTTGTTTTGTTTTTTGTAGCACTTTTTGTTTATAGAATTTTGTTCCAATGTAGCAGATAATCATCACCAGTTATCAATTCTGATGTACTTTTGTGAGCCACTGTACAGAGCAGCCTTCTTGAACCACTAGTTCCAACCTCACTTAATGGCATTAAGATAAAAACGATACATGCAATCACAGGAAACGAGAGAAATCCAACCCATAAGAAGGATGTCTCAGATTTAGAGTACATGAAAACCAAATATAATGTTGCAAAACGTTGAGAATATTTAGTTTATCCAAGATAACATTGTACAACTACCAAGCGAAAATTCCAATGGGGAGGACCTAAACAGGAAGCTTAGTGGATAAATTCTAAGATGCTTTGAATCCAAATTCTATGACCCCTATCCATTTTGCTGATTTCCATTTCTCTACGAAAGTCACTTCACATTAATTCAGTTTTCCAGATGATAAATATGTCCAGAAGGAAGAGTATTTTTATGAGGCAACCCCGAAGTGGGATCACATGATCCATTGCCAATGGAAAAGTTAATTAGTAAGAATGTATCATTAAATATCTGGACTGCTTATCTACCTACTATTGGGGGCTCTACAATCGTTCTTATAAACACATTTTATAAAACATTTGATCAAAACAAGTTGGGGAGAGAAATAAGCTGACAACAGTTTTTGGAAGATGAAAAGCTTTACAACAGGAGTAGTTATAACCTTTTGATAAATTAAGGTAAAAGATGAATCAAAAGTTTCTAGCTTAAGTAGGTGAAATCCGAGAAGCGAAAAAGCAGATTGCATAGCACATACTTCTCTGACACCCGTAGTTTCTAAAACCATTCAGAACGTTTTTATTAAAATTAATTTAAACAAAATTTAATATGTTTTTAAATATAAATTATACTATCATTTAATATAAATTAATCTAATTTAAATCAATCTAATTTAAATTAATTTTATTAGTAGTATTATTTAAATTTCTTTTATTAATACGATGGTTTGATTTAAATTTATTTTATTAATTGATATTGTTTATTAACTTATGTTAAATTATAGTATGATTTATATTTAAAAATTCATTAAATTTTATTTAAATTAATACAATTTAACAAAGTAAATTTAACATAATATAGATTGAATTATTTAATATTGACTATATAATTTAATATAAATGTCAATAAAGTTAATTTTAATAAAAATGCTCTTAGTTGTTTTGGAAATTACAGGTGGCAGTGAAGTATTAGCAATGTTATCTTCTTTTTTCTCCTCTTTGATTTTACCTAACTTAAGCTAGAACCTTTTGGTTTATCTTTTGCTTTACTTTACAAAAATAAAAAAAAGGAAGAAAAACACCTAGTAGCTACACACATATCAGCTTTTCCTTTCTTATTTCTAAATTTCACCTTAACATTTACATTATTTTACCAAAATTAAGATGCCATCAGTTGTTAGGCATGAACAAAATCACTGAAACAACAACTGGAGGACGCATCCCAAAGGCACATTGGCCAAGTATTCAAAACATATAAATGTCTGAGAACCGATGAGCTCTGATAGTAAAGTTTCCCACCTATGAAAAGTTTCCCAATGCTATGGAAAATGATGACATTTCTCTTTTTGTGTTTTTTAAGCTGAGAACCAACCTAAGGTATGTTATCAGAAATTGTATGTAACTCAAGTCTTTAAATTTCTTATTTTTCCTGTACTGCAGACAAAGAGGCTCACAATTCCTTGAGCTCTACTAGCATTTCAGTGACAGGAAAAAATTCAATGATGCATAGTTGTTTATTTGCATTCAATGTCTATCAATCTTACATACTTTGGGAAGGGTCACAAGCCACGGCCCTTATGCCTCCTGCTCTATTTCAAAGCCTCCAGCATCAGTTGCAACAATTCTAGGAAACACTGGGAATACTCTATGGTACAAAATGCACAATTACTTTTATTTGAAAGCATCTCTAAGACATGAGTCATTAGGTGACTTTCTTGTTCTAAGTAAATTTACTGAATTATTATTAAGTGATAACACGGTAAGCCAAAATGAAAAATGAAAGCATATGCTTCAAATCAGAGCAAGGAAGAAATAAGAAGGTATGATGTGTGGTAAAAATACACGAACATGCAAATATTATCCAGCCTTCTTACGTCAAATGTCCTCTCTTTTATTTATTTATTTTTTTGGAGGTTACATTCTTGCATGATATGCATGGAACAACTTTTGGGGGGATACGATCAGAAATTCAGCACTAAAATCTGCCTTCCTGTAACATCACACGGCTTACTCCCGAGAAGAATATCAAAGTATATATTTGGCTTCGACTTGCCAAATTACTTGGAATCTTATTCCAGTAGACTTCACACGGTTGGGAAAAGCAGAGTTCAGATTTGTCATGAGAGATTTTTATATATTCTGCTCACTCCATTGTGTCTAGGTGAGCCTTTGGGTTTCAATGCCTGGAAACACACTTCTTATATTTCAGAATTGAAGAGCTCTTGGAAACGGCGACCTCACTGCATTCTTGAGAAAAATATGTTATACAGGTACTCAGAAAATTACAAAGATTAATCTAGATCCAAGGTTTTTTTAAGACAAGGGGTTTAATGGAGAACACAGCAAGATAGCCTTAGAAATTTCATACTCCCTGCATTCTTAGGAAAAGCTGCTATATTGTAAAGAATAACACCAAACAGAAAAGTTCCTAAGAAAATATTGTGCTTTCAGTTTCCTTGTCTCATAAATTTTATTAAAGTTTCATTAAAGACCCTGTATTTGCTAGCCTTTTTATTAAATACTTTTTTGAGATATTCTATTAATGTCTATGACTGGATTTTACTTGGTCTCACATGAATGTCGCTCCCTGTGACAAAGGGTACATGGGAGGCAGGCAGGATCAGCCTGTCCTCTCCGAGGCACCAGCTGTCCGAACCAGGCTCTGACAGAGGTAGTGAAGGGCACTAGCGTCTCCTGGACTGAGCGAGAGGGTAAGTATCTGAGTGATATTAATTGTGTATAAATGCCACATTTTTTTTTTTTATGCATTCATCTACTAAGTTGTTTCCACAATTTAGCTAATGTGAATTTTGCTGCTATAAACATTGATGCGGCTGTGTCCCTGTAGTATGCAGTTTTTAAGTCCTTTGGGTATAGACCAAAAAGAGGGATAGCTAGGTCAAATGGTGGTTCTATTCCCAAATTTCCAAGGAATTGCCGCCAAACTGCTTTCCATATTGGCTGCACCAATCTACAGTCCCACCGACAGTGTAGGAGTGTACATTTTTCCTGAAATCCTCACCAACACTTACTGTTGTTGTCTTCATCATAGCTGCCATTTTCAAAAATCGCTGACATTCTAACTGGAGGGAGGTGCAATTAAACCCCTATCTCTCACCATGCACAAAACTCCACTCAAATGAATCAAGGACCTAGGAATAAAACCAGAGACCTTGCATGTAACAGAAGAAAAAGTAGGCCCTAATTCCAATCATATGGGATTAGTCCCAAAATTCCTTAATGAGACTCCTATAGCACAAGAATTAAAACCAAGTATCAATAAATGAGATAGATTCAAACTAAAAAAGTTTCTTCTCCACAAAACAAACAATCTGGGAGGTGAATAGGGATCCTACATCTTGGGAGAAAAGTTTTGCCCCATCACACATCAGATAGAGCACTAATCTCTAGGGTATAGAAAGAACTCACAAATCTAAATACACACACACACACACACACACACACAAATAAATAAATAAATAAATGAATGAACGAACGAACGAACGAATAAATAAATAAAATAAAATAAAATAACCCATTCAATAAATGGGCCACGGACCTGAACAGACACTTCTCCCAAGATGATATAAAATTAATCAACAAATTTATGCAAATATGCTCATCATCACTAGCACTTAGAGAAGTGAAAATCAAAACTACACTAAGATTTGAGGTTCAATCTTAAAGGCTGAAAATGAGCATGTTTCACCTCTCTTTCTCCTTCTACCACCAAATCCTCATAGAAGTTAGAAAAGGACATTTGAAATGCTCAGTGATCCAAAATAAGAATGAGAATTTCAAGGACTGAACACAAAAATAGATTATGAAAGAGTAGATCAAGTTGAAAAGACAAAAGCAAACATAGAACGTGCAAGGAAACAGTTCACTTGCAGAAGCTGAGAGGTAACAGGCTGCTTCATGCTTTCAGTATTACATACCAGGGATCACAGAGCACAGGACAACAATAAGATAGTTATCTGGGGTACCACACCGTGGGGTACATAGAGCAAAAACATGGGAAACCCTGCAGAATAAAAGGCATCAACTGAACATCCCTCTCTCAGAACCCAAACAAGGAACCACCAACAAGCAGGGGGGAGGGATAGAGAAGAGCTGTGTAATGCACTTAAGAAGCCTGACTGAGGAGCTATACCAAGAAGTTGTACCATGCACACAAAACTACATATCATGTTCAAACACACAGGCTACAGCCACCAAAATTTACCATGCCCTAGACCACAATGAAAACGCCAGCCAATTCCGTAAAGGTGTTATCACACAGGCTGCAATTCCTTGTGCATCTAAAATTAGAAGAATTTTGACTCCTCAAAAAAAAAAAAAAAAAAAAAAAATTCCATATACAATGAAATTAGGGCCATAGAAACAATTCCAAATAATTGTTAGATTAAAGCAAAAATCAAGATGGAATTAAATTAAAATACTATAATGGCAGAAGCAACAGGGATTTTAGATATATGTATTTGAAAAGAGATTGAAATCAAACGGCATATGCTTTTAACATAAAAACATAAGAAAATACCTGGATACTGGATAAAATAATGTAAATGTTAAGGCAAAATTTAGAAAAAAAACAAAGGAAAAGCTGATGTGTGTAGCTACTGGGTGTTTTGTCTTCCCATTTTTATCTTGGTAAATTAAGATAAAAGATAAACAAAAGTTTCTAGCTTAAGTTAGGCAAAATGAGAGAGCAGACAAAAGTAGAATATATAGCTAATATTTCTCTGATACCTGTAGTTTCTAAAACCACTAAGTGGATTTTTATTAAAATTAATCTTATTAATATTTTTATTATATAGTTCATATTAAATGATTTAATCTATATTAAATGTTATTTAAATTGACTTTGTTAAATTGTATTAATTTAAATGAAATTTAATGAATTTTTAGTATACCGATTTTAAGTCCTTTAGTTATAAACCAATGAGTGGGACAGCTGGGTCAAATGGTGCTTCCGATCCCAGTTTTCCGAGGAATTTTCATACTGCTTTTCAGACTGGCTGCATCAATTTGCAGTGCCACCAGCAATGTATACGTGTACCTTTTTCCCCCCACATCCTCGCCAACATTTACTGTTGCTTATATTCTTGATGATTGCCATTCTGATTGAAGTGAGATGAAATCTTAGAGTAGTTTTGATTTGCATCTCTCTCATTACTAGTGAAGTTGAACATTTTTTCATATATTTATTGACTGATTGTATTGCTTCTTCTGTGAAGTGTCTGTTCAATACCTTTCCCTTTACATTAATATATATATATATATATATATATATATATATATATTGTTTATTGCTGGCAAAAATAGAGTATCATTGAATAGTTCCAAAGTTTAGAGACTTCTAAAAAAGTGGCTTTTATAGACTTTCATGAGTTGAAAACTAGTTGTATTTCTAATAGGGTGGAGCTCAGTAATCACTATGTTGCCATCAAGAAAGCCCGGCAGATGTTTGCTCAGTGGAATGAAAGAAAAAAAAAAAACCAGAATTGAGAACATCATCCAGGCAAATCAGTAGGCAACTGATTCTAGTTCGAGGCAGACAATTAATCTGTTGACGAATCTACTTTCACAGTTTGTACATAACATTTATGGACTATTATTTTAAATTCTATTTTAAAAATATTTATTATTTAGCCTTTAGTGGACACAACATCTTTATTTTATTTTATTTTTTTTTTTTATGTAGTGCTGAGGATCAAACCCCATGCCTCACGCATGCTAGGTGAACGAGCTACTACTTGAGCCATAGACCCAACACTCTCTTAAAGAAATTCTTATTTCCACCTTGCTTCTTTATGATAATGAGAATTCAAATTTATGGGTAATATATCATTCACTGAACAACTTCTCAGTCCAAATCAATCCTTCTACTACTGTATTGTCACTGGAGTGTTATGTTAATCTTCCTACAAACGTGTGCGGAACATTTCATTGATTATGCCAATTCTTAAAGATACAAATGTGCCGAGCCCTAATATCCAGAGTACACAAAGAACTCAAAAAGTAAACATTAAGAAAACAAACAACCCAATCAACAAATGGGCCAAGGACCTGAACAGACACTTCTCAGAGAAGGATACACAATTAATCAACAAATACACGGAAAAAAATGCTCACCATCTCTAGCAATCAGAGAAATGCAAATTAAAACCACTCTAAGATACCAAATCAGTCCAGTAAGAATGGCAGCCATTAGGAAGTCAAACAACAACAAGTGCTGGCAAGGATGTGGGGGGAAAAGGTACACTTGTACATTGCTGGTGCGACTGCAAATTGGTGCAGCCAATTTGGAAAGCATTATGGAGGTTCCTGGGAAAGCTGGGAATGGAACCACCATTCGACCCAGCTATTCCCCTTCTCGGACTATTCCCAAAGACCTAAAAAGAGCATGCTATAGGGATACAGCTACATCAAGGTTCACAGCAGCACAATTCACAATAGCTAGAATGTGGAACCAACCTAGATGCCAGTCAATAGATGAATGGATAAGAAAATGTGGCATTTGTACACAATGGAATATTACTCAGCACTAAAAAATAACAAAACCATGGCATTTGCAGGGAAATGGATGGCATTAGAGGAGATTATGCTAAGTGAAGTTAGCCAATCCCTAGGAAAGAAATGCTGAATGTCTTCTTTCATATAAGGAGGGGGACTCAAAACAGAGCAGGCTGGAAGAGCATGAAAAGAAGACTACCAATTAGAAGGGACAAGAGGTGGGAGGGAATGGGAGAGAGAAGGGGAATTTCATGGAAATGGAAGGATACCCTCATTGTTACACACAATTACATAGAAGAGGATGTGAGGGGAAAGGGGGGAAAAAAGGAGAGAAATGAATTACAGTAGCTGGGGTAGAGAGAGATTATGGGAGGGGAGGGGACAGAAGGGGGGATAGGGAGGGAATAGGAAAGGCAGCAGAATATAACAGACACTAGTATGGCAGTATGTATAAACCTGCACGTACAGCCAATGTGATCCTGCAAACTGTACACGTGGTAAAAATAAGAATTCATACCCCACTTGAATCAAATGTATGAAATATGATATGTCAAGATCATTGTAATTTTTTCTTAAGCAACCAATAAAAATTTAAAAAAAGAAACGAGACAAGGCCCATATTAAAGAGATTTAAAAATTCTACTGAAATCTATAAGAAAATGTTTGAATGAATCATGAGGTATTAAAAGAAGTACAAACTTAATATCTTGCATAGAATTTATCACCCTATGTTTATAGACTCAAAAAGCTTTCCTTACTTTAACCTTCAACTGTGTTTTAACAAAGCCACATTATTCAGGGCTCTCTACTTCTGGCTTTATTCTTTCTTACTTAGTCTTTTCCCCCATATGAGATCCTCACCACCACAGTCGTCAATGGCTGACCTTGCATTATATTTCAAGGATCACTCTATGTAACATCTTCTCCATTGACTGACTGTATTCAATTGCACTTCATAGCAGGAAATGTATATAACACAGCTTTATGTTGTTCACAATATCTACCACAATACCTTGTACTTTTTGGGCACTGAATATATGTATAAGGATACACTTATGATTACTGGATCCTTTTTGTCACGTGTGCTCGCGAATGAGCCAGGGTTTTCCCTCCATATCCCCCATAGTTTCCAGGAATATTCCAAACATATTGAGAAGAAGAGAAATGCTTTTATTTGGACGGTCAGTTTCGAATACACTAGGTAGGTATCTCTCTCAGATAGAAATACAAAATGACAAACAGCTGTGGTCAGAGTGAACCATGCTAGAAGACCGAATCTGAGTGATCAGAAATGCCTTTCAGCAGGAGGAGCAACAACCACTGGAACCAGATTCAAGCCAAATGGGATAGGTCTTACACTGAAAAAGGATCATTATTTGTGATTTAAAACAATAAACAAACACAGAACACCTAAAGAGAAGGAGGCACCCTGCTATAATTTGGATCTGGAATGTTGCCCAAAGGTCATGTGTTGAAAGCTTGGACCCCAATCCACCAGCATTCAGAACGGACTCTACAGAAAGGTGAATTGAATCCTGAGCTCTAACCTCGTCTGTGGATCAATCCACTGATGGGTTCATGATTGGACAGGACTATCGGGAGTTGGTCAAAACTGTGGGCGGTAGGGCCTAGTTGGAGGGTAGGCCACTGGAGTTGATTCCCTGGAAGGGTACATCATATTCCTCAGTCCTCTCTTCCCCTCACCATTTCCCTGATCTCCATGAGTTGAGAAGCTCTGTTTTGAAGCCAGGCTCTCTGCCATGGTAATCTGCCTCACTTCAGGCCACAGCAATGGAGCCTGAAATTGAACCAAAATAAATATTTACTCATTTAATTTTCTCAGGTATGTTGTCAAAGTGATGAAAAAGTCTTCTAACACACACACACACACACACACACACACACACAGGAGGAATGGTCTAAAGGGAGAAAAGGACACTTGGTATTGTTGATGCCTTCTTCAACAGTAGACACAGCTGGGGTACAGCGTGGATTCTCACTTCAGCAGATGCTAAAAGGGGCTTAAATTTTTATTTTAGTCTTTTATGAGGAGACATTGACTAACACAGGCCTGACTTCTCTCTCAGATTTGGAGATGAATAAGAAGGACCAAGAAGATTTCCTTTTCTAGCACAGGACACAAATGCAGTCACTAGTTTCTGATAGCAATCTGAGTAATTATGTCTACTTGCTCTATCTTGAAGGCAAGAGACATTATGAGGTGATTCATATGATCCTCAGAATCTATTTAACCATTAATTTTCCAAAAATTCTTCCTTTTTTTAAATTTTATTTCTGCCACCTTGGGGTTTTGTTTCCTGAACAGACATATAGAAAGAACAGCTCAAGGAAAAGAGTCTCCTGAATATGGGCTCTGGGAAGAGAGTAATGGGAGCAAACCCAAACCCCTTCTAAAGGGTAATAAGGAAAATGATCCTAAAGGAAACAAAAAGGCAAATATGAACAAAGTGGCAGCAGGCTCCATTTGTTGGCCACTTTCTCTGCACCAGCCATCAGGTGAGAACTACACACACTATGTTCTCATTTACTGTTCAACTCATGCTTGTGAGAGAGGTTTCATAAATGCATTCTGTCAGTTTAGCTCCAAAATTGCTTTGGTCCCAACTGGTCTGTCTGTTACAGCCCACGTGCTTCCTCTCTTTGCTTTGTCCCCAACTCTACAAAACTGCCTCCTCATTAACTTGTTGGAATTTAAACACCTTGGAAAGCAGGGCCTTATCTTAACTCCTTCTGATCCTTAGAGGTATGGGAATTACATTTAGGATTGTTACTCCATAGTAGAAAATTTCTCAACTTTCTATTTCGCTCTGTACTCTTGAAACCTGGATTATATTTGGCACTGATAAACAACCATAGGTGAAGTGAACATCAACCTATTGGCTCTAAAACAAATTTTTCTTAAGTGAAATTTAAGCGGAATTTTTGAGCACTTAAATAAACTTCAATCAGAATCAACAAGGACCAAATAATATTAAAATGAACTCGAAAATGTATAGATTAACAGCAAAAGTTTACTTTTGGAAAGGGTAAAGATGGTTCTTTAGTGAAATTTAATCCGTATTATAATTTGAATTCTGAGACTGATTAAGACTCTGTGATGGTTAATTTTATATGTTAACTCGTCTGGGCTACGATGCCCAGATACTTGGCCAACTTTTATTCTGGGTGTGTCTGTGCTGGTGTTATGGGGTGAGATTTACTTTTGAATCGGGGACTTTTAGTTAAATAGATTCCATTCTCTAATGTGGAGCGAGACCTCACCTCGTCAACTGAATGCAACTGAATGGGACAAAAAGCCCACCTCTCCCAGACAAGAGGGAACTGTCCAGTGAACTACCTTTGGATTTCATCTACAACATTGATTCTTCCTGGCTCCACAGCACACTGCCTTGGGACTCAAACTGGGACACTTTCCTGGATCTCTAGCTCCTCCCAGCCAACCCTGCCCAATCCTGTGAGCCAATAGCTGACAGGCAAGTGCAGGGAAGAAGCAGAGGCCCTGCAGGGGGTGAGTGTGCTACTGGATGCCAGTCCCTGGTCAAAGCGCAGGACAGGCTTCTGAGTTTACAGGCAGGAAGGGATGATTAGTGTTGGTGGAGCCCCAGGAACCCCGCGCTCTGAGGAATTCTGAGCGCTTGGGTCATAATCGACCCCGGCAACGCCGGAGGACGTTCGGGGCAGAGAAGTGGATGGTGATGGACGCGCTTCTCAGAGCTGGTCCGATGGATCACTGAAGTGGCCACGATGTGGTCCTGGTTTGGAGGCCTGGGCTCAGGCTTGGGCCACTTCTTGGGTCAGGTGGGGAGCAGCTTGGCTTTCCTCACCGGCCAGAGCTCCACCTTCAACAGGGAAATGCTTCTGGATGACTTAGGAGACCCAGAAGCAGCTTTACATCATTGTTCGAGAAAGGAAATGGAAACTACTGATTCCACACTAAGATGTGAGAATGAAGGACCGAAAAAGTGCTGTACTGACCTGGAAGAAAAGCATGAAGCATCAGAGCTACAAATAAACCATCAGTCTGTAAGTTCCCAGAATCAACTGCCACAGAAAGAGGTAGAGATCAGCCATCCTAAAGCAGGACAGATTGTACTGCAAGATCAAATGTTCCAACTACAGGCAGCTGCTCAATCAGTACGCTCGGGAGCTTGTGGTGTACCAACAACAACTGCACCGGCTCCGTTCGGTTCCCTGGTCGGTAGTCATTTTTCAGCCTTTCGTGATGATGACACGGACTTTAGTGACATAATTTTATCACAACAAGAAACAAACGGATTACCAACTGAAGTTGCAAAACATGAATCTGAAGTTGGCCACTCGAGGCAGATTGCTGAGGCTCAGGGAACGCACCATTCTGACTCAAGTGAAATCTGCAAAGTACTAAATACTATCAAGACTCTTCAACCAAACCAAAGTCCAGACATATATGATCATCAGCATGAAATTTCAGTTTGGGAGCAGAGTTCTACTGTGGCAGAAAAGGGAAGAACCCTTCCTCAGCATTCAGCAGTGGAAGAAGTGTTCAGGCTTCAACGAGCCCTGGCTGATGCGGAGAAGGAAATCGTGAGACTAAATGGTTTAAACCAGGATAACCGTCTTGCTGAAGACAATCTGAAACTTAAAATGCATGTTGAAGCTCTAGAAAAAGAGAAGTCATCATTGAGTCAAGAAAAAGAGGAACTTCAGATGTCACTGTCAAAACTGAGCCGTGACTATCAAGTCATGAAAAACAGAGCTTCAACGGACATGAATTTGAATGTACAATTACTAGACTTAAAACTTCACTTGAAGGCAAAGGAGGAAGAACTGAATCAGACTATCAATGAAAAGAAAATGCTGATGGCTGAGTTAGAAGAACTGGATCATCGGAATCGGGAAGCTACAGAGCACATGATTTTGATACAAGATGAGCTATCAAAACAACAAAATGAAGGAGACCTTGTCATCAAGAAGTTGGAACAAGATCTAGATGATGAAAAAAAGAGAGTTCATCAACTTGAGGATGAGCAAATGAACATATCCCAAGAGCTGCATGTGCAGAAGGAGAAGTTAACTGAGAATGCACGGAGCCTCAGTGATTTGCATTTAACCAAGCAGAAGCTTGAAGGAAAAGTAGAAGATTTAGTAGATCAGCTAAATCAGTCACAAAAAAATAGTTCAAACATCCAGCAGGAAAACCTTGGGCTTAAGGATCACATTAGACAACTTGAAGAGGAGCTGTCTGGGTTTAAGAGTAAGTATCGAACCTCTCTGAATGAAGACTCTAACAGTCATTGTAAGGATGACATGCCTAAAGAACGAGAAGCTGAAGCTAGCAACCTAAGTCAAAATCTTTCTGAAGAGGAACAGCTCAACGAAAACTTAACGAAAGTTGCTGTTGAACTCAAGACGGAAAATGAAATGTTGATTTTAGCACGTGACGATGTAAGGCGTAAGTTGGAAGAATCTATTGCTGCTTACAATCAAATCTCTCAAGAAAAAGACACTATCACGGAGACTCTCAAAAGAGACAAAGAAGAGACTGAAGCCAAACTGCACCAGGCAGAAAAAAGACTGTTGGAAGAAGCAAATAATCACAGGCAGACTATTCAGGAACTCTCCAATGCACATGATTGGAATACCTCGGCCTTAAAGCTGAAACACGAATGTGCAGTTCAACTCAATCAAGAGAAGGACTTTGAAATAGCAGGACTCAAAAAGAATATTGAGCAAATGACTGCTGATGAAAAAGAAACTGAGGAAATTTTGGCATCTTATATAGAAGAAGAGGAGCGATTGACACAAGTCATAAATGAGAAAGAAGTTTTTATTGAAAAACTCGAAGAAAAAATTTCACAACTACAAAAGGATTTACATAAGTGTTCTCAGGCCTTAAGAGAAAATGAAACTTTAAGGCAATCCGTTGAAAGAAAGGACAAAAGTCTTACCTACATGAGAGCAGAAAACAACTATCTGCGAGTAGAACTGGAAATACTTACGGAACACCACAATCAAGCTGCACCAGTGGCTGAGCCTGAAGCTCTTGATGCTATCACAGAACTAGAATTGGAGGTATCTCAACTGAACATAGTCAAAAATCATCTGGAAGATGAAATTCAAGACCATCTGAATATAATTGAAAATCAAAACCAGCATAAAATGCAACTACTTCAGTCTTTACAGGAGCAGAAGGAGGAAATGCATGAATTTAAGTACAAGTATGAGCAGATGAATGCTGCGCATAGCCAGTTAATTTTAGAAAGAGAGGAGGAAATTAAGAACTTGCAGAAAACTATTGAAGAACTAAAAGCCCAGTTGCCTGGAGAGAGAGGAGACGCTCAAACACTGAATTCTGATATTTTTCAAGAGACCAAAGTAAAAATCCTAAGAGAAAACGAGGTTCAACACTTCCAAGAAGAAGAGAAAGCTCTGCATTCTGCTGAACTAGCCAAAGAAAAACAGTCAATAGCTGAATGGAAGAACAAGGCCGAAAAGCTAGAAGGAGAAGTAACATCACTGCAGGAACGTTTGGATCAAGCGAATGCTCTGTGGGATTCTGCTTCCAGGCTGAGAGAAGACTTAGATCTCAAGGAAGAGCAGATGGCAGAACTGAAAAAACAAAACGAGCTCCGAAAAGAAATGCTGGACCACGCACAACAGAAATTGTCGACTTTGGTCAACAGCGCAGAAGGAAAAGTGGACAAAGTCCTCATGCGAAACCTTCTAATCGCTCATTTCCAGATAACAAAAGGCAAACGTCGCCGTGAAGTATTGCAGTTGATGGGGAGCATCCTGGACGTTCCGAAGGACGAAATGGAGCACTTGTTGAATAAAGATTATGGTGGTGTCAGAAAGTGGATGAGGAGTTGCCTTGGAGGGGCTTCAACAAGTGTCCCCAGCACACCTCCGAAACCAAGTCAACAACCCCAACCCGTGCTTCAGAGTTCTTTTTCAGAACCCCTTTACCAGGAAATGTTAAAGATGGAGCCAAATTAAGAGCTGGCAGAAGCACCAAGGGGAATCCACTCTTGGTCCCACGTTCTGCAGCGGTGCCTCTTAGTAACCTCGCTGGAGTTGGACTTGGTGGACCTGGGCGTCCTCTTTTCACACCCATTGCAGATTTCATGCCCACCTTTACACCGTCGCCAGTGTCCCTGCACAACAGGGCCAGAGCTGTACTCCAGGATCTTCTAAATATTTAGCATTATTCTAAAGAAGCCATAACCCTTTTTGATGTTTTACAGCATGGCCTTTTGAAAAAGCACGCATGTGCTTGTAGACAAAAAGAGAAAGCAAAACAGCTGGTATATGTAAGTGTATAGCTACTAGGTATTTTATTTTATTTCTTTAGTTGTTGTTGTTGTTGTGATTTTTTTGCTATAGTACTTTTTAAAAAATTTGTTTTGTTTTTTGTAGCACTTTTTGTTTATAGAATTTTGTTCCAATGTAGCAGATAATCATCACCAGTTATCAATTCTGATGTACTTTTGTGAGCCACTGTACAGAGCAGCCTTCTTGAACCACTAGTTCCAACCTCACTTAATGGCATTAAGATAAAAACGATACATGCAATCACAGGAAACGAGAGAAATCCAACCCATAAGAAGGATGTCTCAGATTTAGAGTACATGAAAACCAAATATAATGTTGCAAAACGTTGAGAATATTTAGTTTATCCAAGATAACATTGTACAACTACCAAGCGAAAATTCCAATGGGGAGGACCTAAACAGGAAGCTTAGTGGATAAATTCTAAGATGCTTTGAATCCAAATTCTATGACCCCTATCCATTTTGCTGATTTCCATTTCTCTACGAAAGTCACTTCACATTAATTCAGTTTTCCAGATGATAAATATGTCCAGAAGGAAGAGTATTTTTATGAGGCAACCCCGAAGTGGGATCACATGATCCATTGCCAATGGAAAAGTTAATTAGTAAGAATGTATCATTAAATATCTGGACTGCTTATCTACCTACTATTGGGGGCTCTACAATCGTTCTTATAAACACATTTTATAAAACATTTGATCAAAACAAGTTGGGGAGAGAAATAAGCTGACAACAGTTTTTGGAAGATGAAAAGCTTTACAACAGGAGTAGTTATAACCTTTTGATAAATTAAGGTAAAAGATGAATCAAAAGTTTCTAGCTTAAGTAGGTGAAATCCGAGAAGCGAAAAAGCAGATTGCATAGCACATACTTCTCTGACACCCGTAGTTTCTAAAACCATTCAGAACGTTTTTATTAAAATTAATTTAAACAAAATTTAATATGTTTTTAAATATAAATTATACTATCATTTAATATAAATTAATCTAATTTAAATCAATCTAATTTAAATTAATTTTATTAGTAGTATTATTTAAATTTCTTTTATTAATACGATGGTTTGATTTAAATTTATTTTATTAATTGATATTGTTTATTAACTTATGTTAAATTATAGTATGATTTATATTTAAAAATTCATTAAATTTTATTTAAATTAATACAATTTAACAAAGTAAATTTAACATAATATAGATTGAATTATTTAATATTGACTATATAATTTAATATAAATGTCAATAAAGTTAATTTTAATAAAAATGCTCTTAGTTGTTTTGGAAATTACAGGTGGCAGTGAAGTATTAGCAATGTTATCTTCTTTTTTCTCCTCTTTGATTTTACCTAACTTAAGCTAGAACCTTTTGGTTTATCTTTTGCTTTACTTTACAAAAATAAAAAAAAGGAAGAAAAACACCTAGTAGCTACACACATATCAGCTTTTCCTTTCTTATTTCTAAATTTCACCTTAACATTTACATTATTTTACCAAAATTAAGATGCCATCAGTTGTTAGGCATGAACAAAATCACTGAAACAACAACTGGAGGACGCATCCCAAAGGCACATTGGCCAAGTATTCAAAACATATAAATGTCTGAGAACCGATGAGCTCTGATAGTAAAGTTTCCCACCTATGAAAAGTTTCCCAATGCTATGGAAAATGATGACATTTCTCTTTTTGTGTTTTTTAAGCTGAGAACCAACCTAAGGTATGTTATCAGAAATTGTATGTAACTCAAGTCTTTAAATTTCTTATTTTTCCTGTACTGCAGACAAAGAGGCTCACAATTCCTTGAGCTCTACTAGCATTTTAGTGACAGGAAAAAATTCAATGATGCATAGTTGTTTATTTGCATTCAATGTCTATCAATCTTACATACTTTGGGAAGGGTCACAAGCCACGGCCCTTATGCCTCCTGCTCTATTTCAAAGCCTCCAGCATCAGTTGCAACAATTCTAGGAAACACTGGGAATACTCTATGGTACAAAATGCACAATTACTTTTATTTGAAAGCATCTCTAAGACATGAGTCATTAGGTGACTTTCTTGTTCTAAGTAAATTTACTGAATTATTATTAAGTGATAACACGGTAAGCCAAAATGAAAAATGAAAGCATATGCTTCAAATCAGAGCAAGGAAGAAATAAGAAGGTATGATGTGTGGTAAAAATACACGAACATGCAAATATTATCCAGCCTTCTTACGTCAAATGTCCTCTCTTTTATTTATTTATTTTTTTGGAGGTTACATTCTTGCATGATATGCATGGAACAACTTTTGGGGGGATACGATCAGAAATTCAGCACTAAAATCTGCCTTCCTGTAACATCACACGGCTTACTCCCGAGAAGAATATCAAAGTATATATTTGGCTTCGACTTGCCAAATTACTTGGAATCTTATTCCAGTAGACTTCACACGGTTGGGAAAAGCAGAGTTCAGATTTGTCATGAGAGATTTTTATATATTCTGCTCACTCCATTGTGTCTAGGTGAGCCTTTGGGTTTCAATGCCTGGAAACACACTTCTTATATTTCAGAATTGAAGAGCTCTTGGAAACGGCGACCTCACTGCATTCTTGAGAAAAATATGTTATACAGGTACTCAGAAAATTACAAAGATTAATCTAGATCCAAGGTTTTTTTAAGACAAGGGGTTTAATGGAGAACACAGCAAGATAGCCTTAGAAATTTCATACTCCCTGCATTCTTAGGAAAAGCTGCTATATTGTAAAGAATAACACCAAACAGAAAAGTTCCTAAGAAAATATTGTGCTTTCAGTTTCCTTGTCTCATAAATTTTATTAAAGTTTCATTAAAGACCCTGTATTTGCTAGCCTTTTTATTAAATACTTTTTTGAGATATTCTATTAATGTCTATGACTGGATTTTACTTGGTCTCACATGAATGTCGCTCCCTGTGACAAAGGGTACATGGGAGGCAGGCAGGATCAGCCTGTCCTCTCCGAGGCACCAGCTGTCCGAACCAGGCTCTGACAGAGGTAGTGAAGGGCACTAGCGTCTCCTGGACTGAGCGAGAGGGTAAGTATCTGAGTGATATTAATTGTGTATAAATGCCACATTTTTTTTTTTTATGCATTCATCTACTAAGTTGTTTCCACAATTTAGCTAATGTGAATTTTGCTGCTATAAACATTGATGCGGCTGTGTCCCTGTAGTATGCAGTTTTTAAGTCCTTTGGGTATAGACCAAAAAGAGGGATAGCTAGGTCAAATGGTGGTTCTATTCCCAAATTTCCAAGGAATTGCCGCCAAACTGCTTTCCATATTGGCTGCACCAATCTACAGTCCCACCGACAGTGTAGGAGTGTACATTTTTCCTGAAATCCTCACCAACACTTACTGTTGTTGTCTTCATCATAGCTGCCATTTTCAAAAATCGCTGACATTCTAACTGGAGGGAGGTGCAATTAAACCCCTATCTCTCACCATGCACAAAACTCCACTCAAATGAATCAAGGACCTAGGAATAAAACCAGAGACCTTGCATGTAACAGAAGAAAAAGTAGGCCCTAATTCCAATCATATGGGATTAGTCCCAAAATTCCTTAATGAGACTCCTATAGCACAAGAATTAAAACCAAGTATCAATAAATGAGATAGATTCAAACTAAAAAAGTTTCTTCTCCACAAAACAAACAATCTGGGAGGTGAATAGGGATCCTACATCTTGGGAGAAAAGTTTTGCCCCATCACACATCAGATAGAGCACTAATCTCTAGGGTATAGAAAGAACTCACAAATCTAAATACACACACACACACACACACACACACACACAATAAATAAATAAATAAATGAATGAACGAACGAACGAATAAATAAATAAATAAAATAAAATAAAATAACCCATTCAATAAATGGGCCACGGACCTGAACAGACACTTCTCCCAAGATGATATAAAATTAATCAACAAATTTATGCAAATATGCTCATCATCACTAGCACTTAGAGAAGTGAAAATCAAAACTACACTAAGATTTGAGGTTCAATCTTAAAGGCTGAAAATGAGCATGTTTCACCTCTCTTTCTCCTTCTACCACCAAATCCTCATAGAAGTTAGAAAAGGACATTTGAAATGCTCAGTGATCCAAAATAAGAATGAGAATTTCAAGGACTGAACACAAAAATAGATTATGAAAGAGTAGATCAAGTTGAAAAGACAAAAGCAAACATAGAACGTGCAAGGAAACAGTTCACTTGCAGAAGCTGAGAGGTAACAGGCTGCTTCATGCTTTCAGTATTACATACCAGGGATCACAGAGCACAGGACAACAATAAGATAGTTATCTGGGGTACCACACCGTGGGGTACATAGAGCAAAAACATGGGAAACCCTGCAGAATAAAAGGCATCAACTGAACATCCCTCTCTCAGAACCCAAACAAGGAACCACCAACAAGCAGGGGGGAGGGATAGAGAAGAGCTGTGTAATGCACTTAAGAAGCCTGACTGAGGAGCTATACCAAGAAGTTGTACCATGCACACAAAACTACATATCATGTTCAAACACACAGGCTACAGCCACCAAAATTTACCATGCCCTAGACCACAATGAAAACGCCAGCCAATTCCGTAAAGGTGTTATCACACAGGCTGCAATTCCTTGTGCATCTAAAATTAGAAGAATTTTGACTCCTCAAAAAAAAAAAAAAAAAAAAAAAATTCCATATACAATGAAATTAGGGCCATAGAAACAATTCCAAATAATTGTTAGATTAAAGCAAAAATCAAGATGGAATTAAATTAAAATACTATAATGGCAGAAGCAACAGGGATTTTAGATATATGTATTTGAAAAGAGATTGAAATCAAACGGCATATGCTTTTAACATAAAAACATAAGAAAATACCTGGATACTGGATAAAATAATGTAAATGTTAAGGCAAAATTTAGAAAAAAAACAAAGGAAAAGCTGATGTGTGTAGCTACTGGGTGTTTTGTCTTCCCATTTTTATCTTGGTAAATTAAGATAAAAGATAAACAAAAGTTTCTAGCTTAAGTTAGGCAAAATGAGAGAGCAGACAAAAGTAGAATATATAGCTAATATTTCTCTGATACCTGTAGTTTCTAAAACCACTAAGTGGATTTTTATTAAAATTAATCTTATTAATATTTTTATTATATAGTTCATATTAAATGATTTAATCTATATTAAATGTTATTTAAATTGACTTTGTTAAATTGTATTAATTTAAATGAAATTTAATGAATTTTTAGTATACCGATTTTAAGTCCTTTAGTTATAAACCAATGAGTGGGACAGCTGGGTCAAATGGTGCTTCCGATCCCAGTTTTCCGAGGAATTTTCATACTGCTTTTCAGACTGGCTGCATCAATTTGCAGTGCCACCAGCAATGTATACGTGTACCTTTTTCCCCCCACATCCTCGCCAACATTTACTGTTGCTTATATTCTTGATGATTGCCATTCTGATTGAAGTGAGATGAAATCTTAGAGTAGTTTTGATTTGCATCTCTCTCATTACTAGTGAAGTTGAACATTTTTTCATATATTTATTGACTGATTGTATTGCTTCTTCTGTGAAGTGTCTGTTCAATACCTTGCCCTTTACATTAAAGTATATATATATATATATATATATATATATATATATATATATATATATATATATATATATATTGTTTATTGCTGGCAAAAATAGAGTATCATTGAATAGTTCCAAAGTTTAGAGACTTCTAAAAAAGTGGCTTTTATAGACTTTCATGAGTTGAAAACTAGTTGTATTTCTAATAGGGTGGAGCTCAGTAATCACTATGTTGCCATCAAGAAAGCCCGGCAGATGTTTGCTCAGTGGAATGAAAGAAAAAAAAAAAAAAAAAAAAAAAAAAACCAGAATTGAGAACATCATCCAGGCAAATCAGTAGGCAACTGATTCTAGTTCGAGGCAGACAATTAATCTGTTGACGAATCTACTTTCACAGTTTGTACATAACATTTATGGACTATTATTTTAAATTCTATTTTAAAAATATTTATTATTTAGCCTTTAGTGGACACAACATCTTTATTTTATTTTATTTTTTTTTTTTATGTAGTGCTGAGGATCAAACCCCATGCCTCACGCATGCTAGGTGAACGAGCTACTACTTGAGCCATAGACCCAACACTCTCTTAAAGAAATTCTTATTTCCACCTTGCTTCTTTATGATAATGAGAATTCAAATTTATGGGTAATATATCATTCACTGAACAACTTCTCAGTCCAAATCAATCCTTCTACTACTGTATTGTCACTGGAGTGTTATGTTAATCTTCCTACAAACGTGTGCGGAACATTTCATTGATTATGCCAATTCTTAAAGATACAAATGTGCCGAGCCCTAATATCCAGAGTACACAAAGAACTCAAAAAGTAAACATTAAGAAAACAAACAACCCAATCAACAAATGGGCCAAGGACCTGAACAGACACTTCTCAGAGAAGGATACACAATTAATCAACAAATACACGGAAAAAAATGCTCACCATCTCTAGCAATCAGAGAAATGCAAATTAAAACCACTCTAAGATACCAAATCAGTCCAGTAAGAATGGCAGCCATTAGGAAGTCAAACAACAACAAGTGCTGGCAAGGATGTGGGGGGAAAAGGTACACTTGTACATTGCTGGTGCGACTGCAAATTGGTGCAGCCAATTTGGAAAGCATTATGGAGGTTCCTGGGAAAGCTGGGAATGGAACCACCATTCGACCCAGCTATTCCCCTTCTCGGACTATTCCCAAAGACCTAAAAAGAGCATGCTATAGGGATACAGCTACATCAAGGTTCACAGCAGCACAATTCACAATAGCTAGAATGTGGAACCAACCTAGATGCCAGTCAATAGATGAATGGATAAGAAAATGTGGCATTTGTACACAATGGAATATTACTCAGCACTAAAAAATAACAAAACCATGGCATTTGCAGGGAAATGGATGGCATTAGAGGAGATTATGCTAAGTGAAGTTAGCCAATCCCTAGGAAAGAAATGCCGAATGTCTTCTTTCATATAAGGAGGGGGACTCAAAACAGAGCAGGCTGGAAGAGCATGAAAAGAAGACTACCAATTAGAAGGGACAAGAGGTGGGAGGGAATGGGAGAGAGAAGGGGAATTTCATGGAAATGGAAGGATACCCTCATTGTTACACACAATTACATAGAAGAGGATGTGAGGGGAAAGGGGGGAAAAAAGGAGAGAAATGAATTACAGTAGCTGGGGTAGAGAGAGATTATGGGAGGGGAGGGGACAGAAGGGGGGATAGGGAGGGAATAGGAAAGGCAGCAGAATATAACAGACACTAGTATGGCAGTATGTATAAACCTGCACGTACAGCCAATGTGATCCTGCAAACTGTACACGTGGTAAAAATAAGAATTCATACCCCACTTGAATCAAATGTATGAAATATGATATGTCAAGATCATTGTAATTTTTTCTTAAGCAACCAATAAAAATTTAAAAAAAGAAACGAGACAAGGCCCATATTAAAGAGATTTAAAAATTCTACTGAAATCTATAAGAAAATGTTTGAATGAATCATGAGGTATTAAAAGAAGTACAAACTTAATATCTTGCATAGAATTTATCACCCTATGTTTATAGACTCAAAAAGCTTTCCTTACTTTAACCTTCAACTGTGTTTTAACAAAGCCACATTATTCAGGGCTCTCTACTTCTGGCTTTATTCTTTCTTACTTAGTCTTTTCCCCCATATGAGATCCTCACCACCACAGTCGTCAATGGCTGACCTTGCATTATATTTCAAGGATCACTCTATGTAACATCTTCTCCATTGACTGACTGTATTCAATTGCACTTCATAGCAGGAAATGTATATAACACAGCTTTATGTTGTTCACAATATCTACCACAATACCTTGTACTTTTTGGGCACTGAATATATGTATAAGGATACACTTATGATTACTGGATCCTTTTTGTCACGTGTGCTCGCGAATGAGCCAGGGTTTTCCCTCCATATCCCCCATAGTTTCCAGGAATATTCCAAACATATTGAGAAGAAGAGAAATGCTTTTATTTGGACGGTCAGTTTCGAATACACTAGGTAGGTATCTCTCTCAGATAGAAATACAAAATGACAAACAGCTGTGGTCAGAGTGAACCATGCTAGAAGACCGAATCTGAGTGATCAGAAATGCCTTTCAGCAGGAGGAGCAACAACCACTGGAACCAGATTCAAGCCAAATGGGATAGGTCTTACACTGAAAAAGGATCATTATTTGTGATTTAAAACAATAAACAAACACAGAACACCTAAAGAGAAGGAGGCACCCTGCTATAATTTGGATCTGGAATGTTGCCCAAAGGTCATGTGTTGAAAGCTTGGACCCCAATCCACCAGCATTCAGAACGGACTCTACAGAAAGGTGAATTGAATCCTGAGCTCTAACCTCGTCTGTGGATCAATCCACTGATGGGTTCATGATTGGACAGGACTATCGGGAGTTGGTCAAAACTGTGGGCGGTAGGGCCTAGTTGGAGGGTAGGCCACTGGAGTTGATTCCCTGGAAGGGTACATCATATTCCTCAGTCCTCTCTTCCCCTCACCATTTCCCTGATCTCCATGAGTTGAGAAGCTCTGTTTTGAAGCCAGGCTCTCTGCCATGGTAATCTGCCTCACTTCAGGCCACAGCAATGGAGCCTGAAATTGAACCAAAATAAATATTTACTCATTTAATTTTCTCAGGTATGTTGTCAAAGTGATGAAAAAGTCTTCTAACACACACACACACACACACACACACACACACACACACAGGAGGAATGGTCTAAAGGGAGAAAAGGACACTTGGTATTGTTGATGCCTTCTTCAACAGTAGACACAGCTGGGGTACAGCGTGGATTCTCACTTCAGCAGATGCTAAAAGGGGCTTAAATTTTTATTTTAGTCTTTTATGAGGAGACATTGACTAACACAGGCCTGACTTCTCTCTCAGATTTGGAGATGAATAAGAAGGACCAAGAAGATTTCCTTTTCTAGCACAGGACACAAATGCAGTCACTAGTTTCTGATAGCAATCTGAGTAATTATGTCTACTTGCTCTATCTTGAAGGCAAGAGACATTATGAGGTGATTCATATGATCCTCAGAATCTATTTAACCATTAATTTTCCAAAAATTCTTCCTTTTTTTAAATTTTATTTCTGCCACCTTGGGGTTTTGTTTCCTGAACAGACATATAGAAAGAACAGCTCAAGGAAAAGAGTCTCCTGAATATGGGCTCTGGGAAGAGAGTAATGGGAGCAAACCCAAACCCCTTCTAAAGGGTAATAAGGAAAATGATCCTAAAGGAAACAAAAAGGCAAATATGAACAAAGTGGCAGCAGGCTCCATTTGTTGGCCACTTTCTCTGCACCAGCCATCAGGTGAGAACTACACACACTATGTTCTCATTTACTGTTCAACTCATGCTTGTGAGAGAGGTTTCATAAATGCATTCTGTCAGTTTAGCTCCAAAATTGCTTTGGTCCCAACTGGTCTGTCTGTTACAGCCCACGTGCTTCCTCTCTTTGCTTTGTCCCCAACTCTACAAAACTGCCTCCTCATTAACTTGTTGGAATTTAAACACCTTGGAAAGCAGGGCCTTATCTTAACTCCTTCTGATCCTTAGAGGTATGGGAATTACATTTAGGATTGTTACTCCATAGTAGAAAATTTCTCAACTTTCTATTTCGCTCTGTACTCTTGAAACCTGGATTATATTTGGCACTGATAAACAACCATAGGTGAAGTGAACATCAACCTATTGGCTCTAAAACAAATTTTTCTTAAGTGAAATTTAAGCGGAATTTTTGAGCACTTAAATAAACTTCAATCAGAATCAACAAGGACCAAATAATATTAAAATGAACTCGAAAATGTATAGATTAACAGCAAAAGTTTACTTTTGGAAAGGGTAAAGATGGTTCTTTAGTGAAATTTAATCCGTATTATAATTTGAATTCTGAGACTGATTAAGACTCTGTGATGGTTAATTTTATATGTTAACTCGTCTGGGCTACGATGCCCAGATACTTGGCCAACTTTTATTCTGGGTGTGTCTGTGCTGGTGTTATGGGGTGAGATTTACTTTTGAATCGGGGACTTTTAGTTAAATAGATTCCATTCTCTAATGTGGAGCGAGACCTCACCTCGTCAACTGAATGCAACTGAATGGGACAAAAAGCCCACCTCTCCCAGACAAGAGGGAACTGTCCAGTGAACTACCTTTGGATTTCATCTACAACATTGATTCTTCCTGGCTCCACAGCACACTGCCTTGGGACTCAAACTGGGACACTTTCCTGGATCTCTAGCTCCTCCCAGCCAACCCTGCCCAATCCTGTGAGCCAATAGCTGACAGGCAAGTGCAGGGAAGAAGCAGAGGCCCTGCAGGGGGTGAGTGTGCTACTGGATGCCAGTCCCTGGTCAAAGCGCAGGACAGGCTTCTGAGTTTACAGGCAGGAAGGGATGATTAGTGTTGGTGGAGCCCCAGGAACCCCGCGCTCTGAGGAATTCTGAGCGCTTGGGTCATAATCGACCCCGGCAACGCCGGAGGACGTTCGGGGCAGAGAAGTGGATGGTGATGGACGCGCTTCTCAGAGCTGGTCCGATGGATCACTGAAGTGGCCACGATGTGGTCCTGGTTTGGAGGCCTGGGCTCAGGCTTGGGCCACTTCTTGGGTCAGGTGGGGAGCAGCTTGGCTTTCCTCACCGGCCAGAGCTCCACCTTCAACAGGGAAATGCTTCTGGATGACTTAGGAGACCCAGAAGCAGCTTTACATCATTGTTCGAGAAAGGAAATGGAAACTACTGATTCCACACTAAGATGTGAGAATGAAGGACCGAAAAAGTGCTGTACTGACCTGGAAGAAAAGCATGAAGCATCAGAGCTACAAATAAACCATCAGTCTGTAAGTTCCCAGAATCAACTGCCACAGAAAGAGGTAGAGATCAGCCATCCTAAAGCAGGACAGATTGTACTGCAAGATCAAATGTTCCAACTACAGGCAGCTGCTCAATCAGTACGCTCGGGAGCTTGTGGTGTACCAACAACAACTGCACCGGCTCCGTTCGGTTCCCTGGTCGGTAGTCATTTTTCAGCCTTTCGTGATGATGACACGGACTTTAGTGACATAATTTTATCACAACAAGAAACAAACGGATTACCAACTGAAGTTGCAAAACATGAATCTGAAGTTGGCCACTCGAGGCAGATTGCTGAGGCTCAGGGAACGCACCATTCTGACTCAAGTGAAATCTGCAAAGTACTAAATACTATCAAGACTCTTCAACCAAACCAAAGTCCAGACATATATGATCATCAGCATGAAATTTCAGTTTGGGAGCAGAGTTCTACTGTGGCAGAAAAGGGAAGAACCCTTCCTCAGCATTCAGCAGTGGAAGAAGTGTTCAGGCTTCAACGAGCCCTGGCTGATGCGGAGAAGGAAATCGTGAGACTAAATGGTTTAAACCAGGATAACCGTCTTGCTGAAGACAATCTGAAACTTAAAATGCATGTTGAAGCTCTAGAAAAAGAGAAGTCATCATTGAGTCAAGAAAAAGAGGAACTTCAGATGTCACTGTCAAAACTGAGCCGTGACTATCAAGTCATGAAAAACAGAGCTTCAACGGACATGAATTTGAATGTACAATTACTAGACTTAAAACTTCACTTGAAGGCAAAGGAGGAAGAACTGAATCAGACTATCAATGAAAAGAAAATGCTGATGGCTGAGTTAGAAGAACTGGATCATCGGAATCGGGAAGCTACAGAGCACATGATTTTGATACAAGATGAGCTATCAAAACAACAAAATGAAGGAGACCTTGTCATCAAGAAGTTGGAACAAGATCTAGATGATGAAAAAAAGAGAGTTCATCAACTTGAGGATGAGCAAATGAACATATCCCAAGAGCTGCATGTGCAGAAGGAGAAGTTAACTGAGAATGCACGGAGCCTCAGTGATTTGCATTTAACCAAGCAGAAGCTTGAAGGAAAAGTAGAAGATTTAGTAGATCAGCTAAATCAGTCACAAAAAAATAGTTCAAACATCCAGCAGGAAAACCTTGGGCTTAAGGATCACATTAGACAACTTGAAGAGGAGCTGTCTGGGTTTAAGAGTAAGTATCGAACCTCTCTGAATGAAGACTCTAACAGTCATTGTAAGGATGACATGCCTAAAGAACGAGAAGCTGAAGCTAGCAACCTAAGTCAAAATCTTTCTGAAGAGGAACAGCTCAACGAAAACTTAACGAAAGTTGCTGTTGAACTCAAGACGGAAAATGAAATGTTGATTTTAGCACGTGACGATGTAAGGCGTAAGTTGGAAGAATCTATTGCTGCTTACAATCAAATCTCTCAAGAAAAAGACACTATCACGGAGACTCTCAAAAGAGACAAAGAAGAGACTGAAGCCAAACTGCACCAGGCAGAAAAAAGACTGTTGGAAGAAGCAAATAATCACAGGCAGACTATTCAGGAACTCTCCAATGCACATGATTGGAATACCTCGGCCTTAAAGCTGAAACACGAATGTGCAGTTCAACTCAATCAAGAGAAGGACTTTGAAATAGCAGGACTCAAAAAGAATATTGAGCAAATGACTGCTGATGAAAAAGAAACTGAGGAAATTTTGGCATCTTATATAGAAGAAGAGGAGCGATTGACACAAGTCATAAATGAGAAAGAAGTTTTTATTGAAAAACTCGAAGAAAAAATTTCACAACTACAAAAGGATTTACATAAGTGTTCTCAGGCCTTAAGAGAAAATGAAACTTTAAGGCAATCCGTTGAAAGAAAGGACAAAAGTCTTACCTACATGAGAGCAGAAAACAACTATCTGCGAGTAGAACTGGAAATACTTACGGAACACCACAATCAAGCTGCACCAGTGGCTGAGCCTGAAGCTCTTGATGCTATCACAGAACTAGAATTGGAGGTATCTCAACTGAACATAGTCAAAAATCATCTGGAAGATGAAATTCAAGACCATCTGAATATAATTGAAAATCAAAACCAGCATAAAATGCAACTACTTCAGTCTTTACAGGAGCAGAAGGAGGAAATGCATGAATTTAAGTACAAGTATGAGCAGATGAATGCTGCGCATAGCCAGTTAATTTTAGAAAGAGAGGAGGAAATTAAGAACTTGCAGAAAACTATTGAAGAACTAAAAGCCCAGTTGCCTGGAGAGAGAGGAGACGCTCAAACACTGAATTCTGATATTTTTCAAGAGACCAAAGTAAAAATCCTAAGAGAAAACGAGGTTCAACACTTCCAAGAAGAAGAGAAAGCTCTGCATTCTGCTGAACTAGCCAAAGAAAAACAGTCAATAGCTGAATGGAAGAACAAGGCCGAAAAGCTAGAAGGAGAAGTAACATCACTGCAGGAACGTTTGGATCAAGCGAATGCTCTGTGGGATTCTGCTTCCAGGCTGAGAGAAGACTTAGATCTCAAGGAAGAGCAGATGGCAGAACTGAAAAAACAAAACGAGCTCCGAAAAGAAATGCTGGACCACGCACAACAGAAATTGTCGACTTTGGTCAACAGCGCAGAAGGAAAAGTGGACAAAGTCCTCATGCGAAACCTTCTAATCGCTCATTTCCAGATAACAAAAGGCAAACGTCGCCGTGAAGTATTGCAGTTGATGGGGAGCATCCTGGACGTTCCGAAGGACGAAATGGAGCACTTGTTGAATAAAGATTATGGTGGTGTCAGAAAGTGGATGAGGAGTTGCCTTGGAGGGGCTTCAACAAGTGTCCCCAGCACACCTCCGAAACCAAGTCAACAACCCCAACCCGTGCTTCAGAGTTCTTTTTCAGAACCCCTTTACCAGGAAATGTTAAAGATGGAGCCAAATTAAGAGCTGGCAGAAGCACCAAGGGGAATCCACTCTTGGTCCCACGTTCTGCAGCGGTGCCTCTTAGTAACCTCGCTGGAGTTGGACTTGGTGGACCTGGGCGTCCTCTTTTCACACCCATTGCAGATTTCATGCCCACCTTTACACCGTCGCCAGTGTCCCTGCACAACAGGGCCAGAGCTGTACTCCAGGATCTTCTAAATATTTAGCATTATTCTAAAGAAGCCATAACCCTTTTTGATGTTTTACAGCATGGCCTTTTGAAAAAGCACGCATGTGCTTGTAGACAAAAAGAGAAAGCAAAACAGCTGGTATATGTAAGTGTATAGCTACTAGGTATTTTATTTTATTTCTTTAGTTGTTGTTGTTGTTGTGATTTTTTTGCTATAGTACTTTTTAAAAAATTTGTTTTGTTTTTTGTAGCACTTTTTGTTTATAGAATTTTGTTCCAATGTAGCAGATAATCATCACCAGTTATCAATTCTGATGTACTTTTGTGAGCCACTGTACAGAGCAGCCTTCTTGAACCACTAGTTCCAACCTCACTTAATGGCATTAAGATAAAAACGATACATGCAATCACAGGAAACGAGAGAAATCCAACCCATAAGAAGGATGTCTCAGATTTAGAGTACATGAAAACCAAATATAATGTTGCAAAACGTTGAGAATATTTAGTTTATCCAAGATAACATTGTACAACTACCAAGCGAAAATTCCAATGGGGAGGACCTAAACAGGAAGCTTAGTGGATAAATTCTAAGATGCTTTGAATCCAAATTCTATGACCCCTATCCATTTTGCTGATTTCCATTTCTCTACGAAAGTCACTTCACATTAATTCAGTTTTCCAGATGATAAATATGTCCAGAAGGAAGAGTATTTTTATGAGGCAACCCCGAAGTGGGATCACATGATCCATTGCCAATGGAAAAGTTAATTAGTAAGAATGTATCATTAAATATCTGGACTGCTTATCTACCTACTATTGGGGGCTCTACAATCGTTCTTATAAACACATTTTATAAAACATTTGATCAAAACAAGTTGGGGAGAGAAATAAGCTGACAACAGTTTTTGGAAGATGAAAAGCTTTACAACAGGAGTAGTTATAACCTTTTGATAAATTAAGGTAAAAGATGAATCAAAAGTTTCTAGCTTAAGTAGGTGAAATCCGAGAAGCGAAAAAGCAGATTGCATAGCACATACTTCTCTGACACCCGTAGTTTCTAAAACCATTCAGAACGTTTTTATTAAAATTAATTTAAACAAAATTTAATATGTTTTTAAATATAAATTATACTATCATTTAATATAAATTAATCTAATTTAAATCAATCTAATTTAAATTAATTTTATTAGTAGTATTATTTAAATTTCTTTTATTAATACGATGGTTTGATTTAAATTTATTTTATTAATTGATATTGTTTATTAACTTATGTTAAATTATAGTATGATTTATATTTAAAAATTCATTAAATTTTATTTAAATTAATACAATTTAACAAAGTAAATTTAACATAATATAGATTGAATTATTTAATATTGACTATATAATTTAATATAAATGTCAATAAAGTTAATTTTAATAAAAATGCTCTTAGTTGTTTTGGAAATTACAGGTGGCAGTGAAGTATTAGCAATGTTATCTTCTTTTTTCTCCTCTTTGATTTTACCTAACTTAAGCTAGAACCTTTTGGTTTATCTTTTGCTTTACTTTACAAAAATAAAAAAAAGGAAGAAAAACACCTAGTAGCTACACACATATCAGCTTTTCCTTTCTTATTTCTAAATTTCACCTTAACATTTACATTATTTTACCAAAATTAAGATGCCATCAGTTGTTAGGCATGAACAAAATCACTGAAACAACAACTGGAGGACGCATCCCAAAGGCACATTGGCCAAGTATTCAAAACATATAAATGTCTGAGAACCGATGAGCTCTGATAGTAAAGTTTCCCACCTATGAAAAGTTTCCCAATGCTATGGAAAATGATGACATTTCTCTTTTTGTGTTTTTTAAGCTGAGAACCAACCTAAGGTATGTTATCAGAAATTGTATGTAACTCAAGTCTTTAAATTTCTTATTTTTCCTGTACTGCAGACAAAGAGGCTCACAATTCCTTGAGCTCTACTAGCATTTTAGTGACAGGAAAAAATTCAATGATGCATAGTTGTTTATTTGCATTCAATGTCTATCAATCTTACATACTTTGGGAAGGGTCACAAGCCACGGCCCTTATGCCTCCTGCTCTATTTCAAAGCCTCCAGCATCAGTTGCAACAATTCTAGGAAACACTGGGAATACTCTATGGTACAAAATGCACAATTACTTTTATTTGAAAGCATCTCTAAGACATGAGTCATTAGGTGACTTTCTTGTTCTAAGTAAATTTACTGAATTATTATTAAGTGATAACACGGTAAGCCAAAATGAAAAATGAAAGCATATGCTTCAAATCAGAGCAAGGAAGAAATAAGAAGGTATGATGTGTGGTAAAAATACACGAACATGCAAATATTATCCAGCCTTCTTACGTCAAATGTCCTCTCTTTTATTTATTTATTTTTTTGGAGGTTACATTCTTGCATGATATGCATGGAACAACTTTTGGGGGGATACGATCAGAAATTCAGCACTAAAATCTGCCTTCCTGTAACATCACACGGCTTACTCCCGAGAAGAATATCAAAGTATATATTTGGCTTCGACTTGCCAAATTACTTGGAATCTTATTCCAGTAGACTTCACACGGTTGGGAAAAGCAGAGTTCAGATTTGTCATGAGAGATTTTTATATATTCTGCTCACTCCATTGTGTCTAGGTGAGCCTTTGGGTTTCAATGCCTGGAAACACACTTCTTATATTTCAGAATTGAAGAGCTCTTGGAAACGGCGACCTCACTGCATTCTTGAGAAAAATATGTTATACAGGTACTCAGAAAATTACAAAGATTAATCTAGATCCAAGGTTTTTTTAAGACAAGGGGTTTAATGGAGAACACAGCAAGATAGCCTTAGAAATTTCATACTCCCTGCATTCTTAGGAAAAGCTGCTATATTGTAAAGAATAACACCAAACAGAAAAGTTCCTAAGAAAATATTGTGCTTTCAGTTTCCTTGTCTCATAAATTTTATTAAAGTTTCATTAAAGACCCTGTATTTGCTAGCCTTTTTATTAAATACTTTTTTGAGATATTCTATTAATGTCTATGACTGGATTTTACTTGGTCTCACATGAATGTCGCTCCCTGTGACAAAGGGTACATGGGAGGCAGGCAGGATCAGCCTGTCCTCTCCGAGGCACCAGCTGTCCGAACCAGGCTCTGACAGAGGTAGTGAAGGGCACTAGCGTCTCCTGGACTGAGCGAGAGGGTAAGTATCTGAGTGATATTAATTGTGTATAAATGCCACATTTTTTTTTTTTATGCATTCATCTACTAAGTTGTTTCCACAATTTAGCTAATGTGAATTTTGCTGCTATAAACATTGATGCGGCTGTGTCCCTGTAGTATGCAGTTTTTAAGTCCTTTGGGTATAGACCAAAAAGAGGGATAGCTAGGTCAAATGGTGGTTCTATTCCCAAATTTCCAAGGAATTGCCGCCAAACTGCTTTCCATATTGGCTGCACCAATCTACAGTCCCACCGACAGTGTAGGAGTGTACATTTTTCCTGAAATCCTCACCAACACTTACTGTTGTTGTCTTCATCATAGCTGCCATTTTCAAAAATCGCTGACATTCTAACTGGAGGGAGGTGCAATTAAACCCCTATCTCTCACCATGCACAAAACTCCACTCAAATGAATCAAGGACCTAGGAATAAAACCAGAGACCTTGCATGTAACAGAAGAAAAAGTAGGCCCTAATTCCAATCATATGGGATTAGTCCCAAAATTCCTTAATGAGACTCCTATAGCACAAGAATTAAAACCAAGTATCAATAAATGAGATAGATTCAAACTAAAAAAGTTTCTTCTCCACAAAACAAACAATCTGGGAGGTGAATAGGGATCCTACATCTTGGGAGAAAAGTTTTGCCCCATCACACATCAGATAGAGCACTAATCTCTAGGGTATAGAAAGAACTCACAAATCTAAATACACACACACACACACACACACACAAATAAATAAATAAATAAATAAATGAATGAACGAACGAACGAACAAATAAATAAATAAAATAAAATAAAATAACCCATTCAATAAATGGGCCACGGACCTGAACAGACACTTCTCCCAAGATGATATAAAATTAATCAACAAATTTATGCAAATATGCTCATCATCACTAGCACTTAGAGAAGTGAAAATCAAAACTACACTAAGATTTGAGGTTCAATCTTAAAGGCTGAAAATGAGCATGTTTCACCTCTCTTTCTCCTTCTACCACCAAATCCTCATAGAAGTTAGAAAAGGACATTTGAAATGCTCAGTGATCCAAAATAAGAATGAGAATTTCAAGGACTGAACACAAAAATAGATTATGAAAGAGTAGATCAAGTTGAAAAGACAAAAGCAAACATAGAACGTGCAAGGAAACAGTTCACTTGCAGAAGCTGAGAGGTAACAGGCTGCTTCATGCTTTCAGTATTACATACCAGGGATCACAGAGCACAGGACAACAATAAGATAGTTATCTGGGGTACCACACCGTGGGGTACATAGAGCAAAAACATGGGAAACCCTGCAGAATAAAAGGCATCAACTGAACATCCCTCTCTCAGAACCCAAACAAGGAACCACCAACAAGCAGGGGGGAGGGATAGAGAAGAGCTGTGTAATGCACTTAAGAAGCCTGACTGAGGAGCTATACCAAGAAGTTGTACCATGCACACAAAACTACATATCATGTTCAAACACACAGGCTACAGCCACCAAAATTTACCATGCCCTAGACCACAATGAAAACGCCAGCCAATTCCGTAAAGGTGTTATCACACAGGCTGCAATTCCTTGTGCATCTAAAATTAGAAGAATTTTGACTCCTCAAAAAAAAAAAAAAAAAAAAAAAAAATTCCATATACAATGAAATTAGGGCCATAGAAACAATTCCAAATAATTGTTAGATTAAAGCAAAAATCAAGATGGAATTAAATTAAAATACTATAATGGCAGAAGCAACAGGGATTTTAGATATATGTATTTGAAAAGAGATTGAAATCAAACGGCATATGCTTTTAACATAAAAACATAAGAAAATACCTGGATACTGGATAAAATAATGTAAATGTTAAGGCAAAATTTAGAAAAAAAACAAAGGAAAAGCTGATGTGTGTAGCTACTGGGTGTTTTGTCTTCCCATTTTTATCTTGGTAAATTAAGATAAAAGATAAACAAAAGTTTCTAGCTTAAGTTAGGCAAAATGAGAGAGCAGACAAAAGTAGAATATATAGCTAATATTTCTCTGATACCTGTAGTTTCTAAAACCACTAAGTGGATTTTTATTAAAATTAATCTTATTAATATTTTTATTATATAGTTCATATTAAATGATTTAATCTATATTAAATGTTATTTAAATTGACTTTGTTAAATTGTATTAATTTAAATGAAATTTAATGAATTTTTAGTATACCGATTTTAAGTCCTTTAGTTATAAACCAATGAGTGGGACAGCTGGGTCAAATGGTGCTTCCGATCCCAGTTTTCCGAGGAATTTTCATACTGCTTTTCAGACTGGCTGCATCAATTTGCAGTGCCACCAGCAATGTATACGTGTACCTTTTTCCCCCCACATCCTCGCCAACATTTACTGTTGCTTATATTCTTGATGATTGCCATTCTGATTGAAGTGAGATGAAATCTTAGAGTAGTTTTGATTTGCATCTCTCTCATTACTAGTGAAGTTGAACATTTTTTCATATATTTATTGACTGATTGTATTGCTTCTTCTGTGAAGTGTCTGTTCAATACCTTGCCCTTTACATTAAAATATATATATATATATATATATATATATATATATATATATATATATATATATATGTTGTTTATTGCTGGCAAAAATAGAGTATCATTGAATAGTTCCAAAGTTTAGAGACTTCTAAAAAAGTGGCTTTTATAGACTTTCATGAGTTGAAAACTAGTTGTATTTCTAATAGGGTGGAGCTCAGTAATCACTATGTTGCCATCAAGAAAGCCCGGCAGATGTTTGCTCAGTGGAATGAAAGAAAAAAAAAAAAAAAAACCAGAATTGAGAACATCATCCAGGCAAATCAGTAGGCAACTGATTCTAGTTCGAGGCAGACAATTAATCTGTTGACGAATCTACTTTCACAGTTTGTACATAACATTTATGGACTATTATTTTAAATTCTATTTTAAAAATATTTATTATTTAGCCTTTAGTGGACACAACATCTTTATTTTATTTTATTTTTTTTTTTTTTATGTAGTGCTGAGGATCAAACCCCATGCCTCACGCATGCTAGGTGAACGAGCTACTACTTGAGCCATAGACCCAACACTCTCTTAAAGAAATTCTTATTTCCACCTTGCTTCTTTATGATAATGAGAATTCAAATTTATGGGTAATATATCATTCACTGAACAACTTCTCAGTCCAAATCAATCCTTCTACTACTGTATTGTCACTGGAGTGTTATGTTAATCTTCCTACAAACGTGTGCGGAACATTTCATTGATTATGCCAATTCTTAAAGATACAAATGTGCCGAGCCCTAATATCCAGAGTACACAAAGAACTCAAAAAGTAAACATTAAGAAAACAAACAACCCAATCAACAAATGGGCCAAGGACCTGAACAGACACTTCTCAGAGAAGGATACACAATTAATCAACAAATACACGGAAAAAAATGCTCACCATCTCTAGCAATCAGAGAAATGCAAATTAAAACCACTCTAAGATACCAAATCAGTCCAGTAAGAATGGCAGCCATTAGGAAGTCAAACAACAACAAGTGCTGGCAAGGATGTGGGGGGAAAAGGTACACTTGTACATTGCTGGTGCGACTGCAAATTGGTGCAGCCAATTTGGAAAGCATTATGGAGGTTCCTGGGAAAGCTGGGAATGGAACCACCATTCGACCCAGCTATTCCCCTTCTCGGACTATTCCCAAAGACCTAAAAAGAGCATGCTATAGGGATACAGCTACATCAAGGTTCACAGCAGCACAATTCACAATAGCTAGAATGTGGAACCAACCTAGATGCCAGTCAATAGATGAATGGATAAGAAAATGTGGCATTTGTACACAATGGAATATTACTCAGCACTAAAAAATAACAAAACCATGGCATTTGCAGGGAAATGGATGGCATTAGAGGAGATTATGCTAAGTGAAGTTAGCCAATCCCTAGGAAAGAAATGCCGAATGTCTTCTTTCATATAAGGAGGGGGACTCAAAACAGAGCAGGCTGGAAGAGCATGAAAAGAAGACTACCAATTAGAAGGGACAAGAGGTGGGAGGGAATGGGAGAGAGAAGGGGAATTTCATGGAAATGGAAGGATACCCTCATTGTTACACACAATTACATAGAAGAGGATGTGAGGGGAAAGGGGGGAAAAAAGGAGAGAAATGAATTACAGTAGCTGGGGTAGAGAGAGATTATGGGAGGGGAGGGGACAGAAGGGGGGATAGGGAGGGAATAGGAAAGGCAGCAGAATATAACAGACACTAGTATGGCAGTATGTATAAACCTGCACGTACAGCCAATGTGATCCTGCAAACTGTACACGTGGTAAAAATAAGAATTCATACCCCACTTGAATCAAATGTATGAAATATGATATGTCAAGATCATTGTAATTTTTTCTTAAGCAACCAATAAAAATTTAAAAAAAGAAACGAGACAAGGCCCATATTAAAGAGATTTAAAAATTCTACTGAAATCTATAAGAAAATGTTTGAATGAATCATGAGGTATTAAAAGAAGTACAAACTTAATATCTTGCATAGAATTTATCACCCTATGTTTATAGACTCAAAAAGCTTTCCTTACTTTAACCTTCAACTGTGTTTTAACAAAGCCACATTATTCAGGGCTCTCTACTTCTGGCTTTATTCTTTCTTACTTAGTCTTTTCCCCCATATGAGATCCTCACCACCACAGTCGTCAATGGCTGACCTTGCATTATATTTCAAGGATCACTCTATGTAACATCTTCTCCATTGACTGACTGTATTCAATTGCACTTCATAGCAGGAAATGTATATAACACAGCTTTATGTTGTTCACAATATCTACCACAATACCTTGTACTTTTTGGGCACTGAATATATGTATAAGGATACACTTATGATTACTGGATCCTTTTTGTCACGTGTGCTCGCGAATGAGCCAGGGTTTTCCCTCCATATCCCCCATAGTTTCCAGGAATATTCCAAACATATTGAGAAGAAGAGAAATGCTTTTATTTGGACGGTCAGTTTCGAATACACTAGGTAGGTATCTCTCTCAGATAGAAATACAAAATGACAAACAGCTGTGGTCAGAGTGAACCATGCTAGAAGACCGAATCTGAGTGATCAGAAATGCCTTTCAGCAGGAGGAGCAACAACCACTGGAACCAGATTCAAGCCAAATGGGATAGGTCTTACACTGAAAAAGGATCATTATTTGTGATTTAAAACAATAAACAAACACAGAACACCTAAAGAGAAGGAGGCACCCTGCTATAATTTGGATCTGGAATGTTGCCCAAAGGTCATGTGTTGAAAGCTTGGACCCCAATCCACCAGCATTCAGAACGGACTCTACAGAAAGGTGAATTGAATCCTGAGCTCTAACCTCGTCTGTGGATCAATCCACTGATGGGTTCATGATTGGACAGGACTATCGGGAGTTGGTCAAAACTGTGGGCGGTAGGGCCTAGTTGGAGGGTAGGCCACTGGAGTTGATTCCCTGGAAGGGTACATCATATTCCTCAGTCCTCTCTTCCCCTCACCATTTCCCTGATCTCCATGAGTTGAGAAGCTCTGTTTTGAAGCCAGGCTCTCTGCCATGGTAATCTGCCTCACTTCAGGCCACAGCAATGGAGCCTGAAATTGAACCAAAATAAATATTTACTCATTTAATTTTCTCAGGTATGTTGTCAAAGTGATGAAAAAGTCTTCTAACACACACACACACACACACACACACACACACACAGGAGGAATGGTCTAAAGGGAGAAAAGGACACTTGGTATTGTTGATGCCTTCTTCAACAGTAGACACAGCTGGGGTACAGCGTGGATTCTCACTTCAGCAGATGCTAAAAGGGGCTTAAATTTTTATTTTAGTCTTTTATGAGGAGACATTGACTAACACAGGCCTGACTTCTCTCTCAGATTTGGAGATGAATAAGAAGGACCAAGAAGATTTCCTTTTCTAGCACAGGACACAAATGCAGTCACTAGTTTCTGATAGCAATCTGAGTAATTATGTCTACTTGCTCTATCTTGAAGGCAAGAGACATTATGAGGTGATTCATATGATCCTCAGAATCTATTTAACCATTAATTTTCCAAAAATTCTTCCTTTTTTTAAATTTTATTTCTGCCACCTTGGGGTTTTGTTTCCTGAACAGACATATAGAAAGAACAGCTCAAGGAAAAGAGTCTCCTGAATATGGGCTCTGGGAAGAGAGTAATGGGAGCAAACCCAAACCCCTTCTAAAGGGTAATAAGGAAAATGATCCTAAAGGAAACAAAAAGGCAAATATGAACAAAGTGGCAGCAGGCTCCATTTGTTGGCCACTTTCTCTGCACCAGCCATCAGGTGAGAACTACACACACTATGTTCTCATTTACTGTTCAACTCATGCTTGTGAGAGAGGTTTCATAAATGCATTCTGTCAGTTTAGCTCCAAAATTGCTTTGGTCCCAACTGGTCTGTCTGTTACAGCCCACGTGCTTCCTCTCTTTGCTTTGTCCCCAACTCTACAAAACTGCCTCCTCATTAACTTGTTGGAATTTAAACACCTTGGAAAGCAGGGCCTTATCTTAACTCCTTCTGATCCTTAGAGGTATGGGAATTACATTTAGGATTGTTACTCCATAGTAGAAAATTTCTCAACTTTCTATTTCGCTCTGTACTCTTGAAACCTGGATTATATTTGGCACTGATAAACAACCATAGGTGAAGTGAACATCAACCTATTGGCTCTAAAACAAATTTTTCTTAAGTGAAATTTAAGCGGAATTTTTGAGCATTTAAATAAACTTCAATCAGAATCAACAAGGACCAAATAATATTAAAATGAACTCGAAAATGTATAGATTAACAGCAAAAGTTTACTTTTGGAAAGGGTAAAGATGGTTCTTTAGTGAAATTTAATCCGTATTATAATTTGAATTCTGAGACTGATTAAGACTCTGTGATGGTTAATTTTATATGTTAACTCGTCTGGGCTACGATGCCCAGATACTTGGCCAACTTTTATTCTGGGTGTGTCTGTGCTGGTGTTATGGGGTGAGATTTACTTTTGAATCGGGGACTTTTAGTTAAATAGATTCCATTCTCTAATGTGGAGCGAGACCTCACCTCGTCAACTGAATGCAACTGAATGGGACAAAAAGCCCACCTCTCCCAGACAAGAGGGAACTGTCCAGTGAACTACCTTTGGATTTCATCTACAACATTGATTCTTCCTGGCTCCACAGCACACTGCCTTGGGACTCAAACTGGGACACTTTCCTGGATCTCTAGCTCCTCCCAGCCAACCCTGCCCAATCCTGTGAGCCAATAGCTGACAGGCAAGTGCAGGGAAGAAGCAGAGGCCCTGCAGGGGGTGAGTGTGCTACTGGATGCCAGTCCCTGGTCAAAGCGCAGGACAGGCTTCTGAGTTTACAGGCAGGAAGGGATGATTAGTGTTGGTGGAGCCCCAGGAACCCCGCGCTCTGAGGAATTCTGAGCGCTTGGGTCATAATCGACCCCGGCAACGCCGGAGGACGTTCGGGGCAGAGAAGTGGATGGTGATGGACGCGCTTCTCAGAGCTGGTCCGATGGATCACTGAAGTGGCCACGATGTGGTCCTGGTTTGGAGGCCTGGGCTCAGGCTTGGGCCACTTCTTGGGTCAGGTGGGGAGCAGCTTGGCTTTCCTCACCGGCCAGAGCTCCACCTTCAACAGGGAAATGCTTCTGGATGACTTAGGAGACCCAGAAGCAGCTTTACATCATTGTTCGAGAAAGGAAATGGAAACTACTGATTCCACACTAAGATGTGAGAATGAAGGACCGAAAAAGTGCTGTACTGACCTGGAAGAAAAGCATGAAGCATCAGAGCTACAAATAAACCATCAGTCTGTAAGTTCCCAGAATCAACTGCCACAGAAAGAGGTAGAGATCAGCCATCCTAAAGCAGGACAGATTGTACTGCAAGATCAAATGTTCCAACTACAGGCAGCTGCTCAATCAGTACGCTCGGGAGCTTGTGGTGTACCAACAACAACTGCACCGGCTCCATTCGGTTCCCTGGTCGGTAGTCATTTTTCAGCCTTTCGTGATGATGACACGGACTTTAGTGACATAATTTTATCACAACAAGAAACAAACGGATTACCAACTGAAGTTGCAAAACATGAATCTGAAGTTGGCCACTCGAGGCAGATTGCTGAGGCTCAGGGAACGCACCATTCTGACTCAAGTGAAATCTGCAAAGTACTAAATACTATCAAGACTCTTCAACCAAACCAAAGTCCAGACATATATGATCATCAGCATGAAATTTCAGTTTGGGAGCAGAGTTCTACTGTGGCAGAAAAGGGAAGAACCCTTCCTCAGCATTCAGCAGTGGAAGAAGTGTTCAGGCTTCAACGAGCCCTGGCTGATGCGGAGAAGGAAATCGTGAGACTAAATGGTTTAAACCAGGATAACCGTCTTGCTGAAGACAATCTGAAACTTAAAATGCATGTTGAAGCTCTAGAAAAAGAGAAGTCATCATTGAGTCAAGAAAAAGAGGAACTTCAGATGTCACTGTCAAAACTGAGCCGTGACTATCAAGTCATGAAAAACAGAGCTTCAACGGACATGAATTTGAATGTACAATTACTAGACTTAAAACTTCACTTGAAGGCAAAGGAGGAAGAACTGAATCAGACTATCAATGAAAAGAAAATGCTGATGGCTGAGTTAGAAGAACTGGATCATCGGAATCGGGAAGCTACAGAGCACATGATTTTGATACAAGATGAGCTATCAAAACAACAAAATGAAGGAGACCTTGTCATCAAGAAGTTGGAACAAGATCTAGATGATGAAAAAAAGAGAGTTCATCAACTTGAGGATGAGCAAATGAACATATCCCAAGAGCTGCATGTGCAGAAGGAGAAGTTAACTGAGAATGCACGGAGCCTCAGTGATTTGCATTTAACCAAGCAGAAGCTTGAAGGAAAAGTAGAAGATTTAGTAGATCAGCTAAATCAGTCACAAAAAAATAGTTCAAACATCCAGCAGGAAAACCTTGGGCTTAAGGATCACATTAGACAACTTGAAGAGGAGCTGTCTGGGTTTAAGAGTAAGTATCGAACCTCTCTGAATGAAGACTCTAACAGTCATTGTAAGGATGACATGCCTAAAGAACGAGAAGCTGAAGCTAGCAACCTAAGTCAAAATCTTTCTGAAGAGGAACAGCTCAACGAAAACTTAACGAAAGTTGCTGTTGAACTCAAGACGGAAAATGAAATGTTGATTTTAGC